>NW_018405437.1:70546-74385 GCF_002113885.1 Mizuhopecten yessoensis
GGTATCAATAAGTAATACATGGGCACAAGATGCATAAGAAATGTTGTTACAAATAGTGTCAATTCGCAAACCATGGGCACAAGATGCATACCAAATGATGTAACAAAAAGTATCAATTCGTAAAACATGAGGACAAGATGTATACTAAATGTTTTTACAAATAGTATCAGTTCGTTATACATGAGCACAAGATGCGAACTAAATGTTGTTACAAATAGTATCAATTCGTAAAACTTGAGTACAAGATGCTAACTAAATGTCGGTACGAAACGGATCAGTTGGTTATACATGAGGACAAGATGCGTACTTAATGTTGTTACAAGTAGTATCAATAAGTAATACAGGGGAACAAGATGCATACGAAATGTTGTTACAAATAGTGTCAATTCGCAAACCATGGGCACAAGATGCATATCAAATGATGTAACAAAAAGTATCAATTCGTAAAACATGAGCACAAGATGCGAACTAAATGTCGTTACGAAAAGTATCAATTCGTAAAACATGAGCACAACATGCATACTAAATGTTGTTACAAATAGTATCAATTCGTAAAACATGAGTAGAAGATGCTAACTAAATGTCGGTACGAAACGGATCAGTTGGTTATACATGAGGACAGGATGCGTACTTAATGTTGTTACAAGTAGTATCAATAAGTAATACAGGGGAACAAGATGCATACGAAATGTTGTTACAAATAGTATCAATTCGCAAACCATGGGCACAAGATGCATATCAAATGATGTAACAAAAAGTATCAATTCGTAAAACATGAGCACAAGATGCGAACTGAATATCGTTACGAAACGGATTGGTAGGTTATACATGAGGACAAGATGCATACTAAATGTTGTTACAAATAGTATCAATTCGTAAAACATGAGGACTAGATGCGAACTAAATGTCGTTACGAAAAGAATCAATTCGTAAAACATGAGGATAAGATGAGAACTAAATGTCGTTACGAAACGTATCAGTTGGTTATACATGAGGACAAGATGTATACTAAATGTTGTTACAAAAAGTATCAATTCGTAAAACATGAGGACTAGATGCGAACTAAATGTCGTTACGAAAAGAATCAATTCGTAAAACATGAGGATAAGATGAGAACTAAATGTCGTTACGAAACGTATCAGTTGGTTATACATGAGGACAAGATGTATACTAAATGTTGTTACAAAAAGTATCAATTCGTAAAACATGGGCACAAGATGCATACTAAATGTTGTTATAAATAGTATCAATTCGTAAAACATGAGCACAAGATGCGAACTAAATGTCGTTACGAAAAGTATCAATTCGTAAAACATGAGCACAACATGCATATCAAATGATGTAACAAAAAGTATCAATTCGTAAACCATGAGCACAAGATGCGAACTGAATATCGTTACGAAACGTATTGGTAGGTTATACATGAGGACAAGATGTATACTAAATGTTGTTACAAAAAGTATCAATTCGTAAAACATGAGGACTAGATGCGAACTAAATGTTGTTACAAATAGTATTAATTCGTAAAACATGAGGACAAGATGCATACTAAATGTCGTTACGAAACGGATCAGTTCGTTATATATGAGCACAAGATGCATACTAAATGTTGTTACAAATACTATCAATTCGTAAAACATGAGCACACGATGCGAACTAAATGTCGTTACGAAACGGATCAGTTCGTTATACATGAGCACAAGATGCATACTAAATGTTGTTACGAAAAGAATCAATTCGTAAAACATGAGGATAAGATGAGAACTAAATGTCGTTACGAAACGGATCAGTTGGTTATACATGAGGACAAGATGCGTACTAAATGTTGTTACAAAAAGTATCAATTCGTACAACATGAGCACAAGTTGCGAACTAAATATCGTTACGAAACGGATTGGTTGGTTATACATGAGTACAAGATGTATACTAAATGTTGTTACAAATAGTATCAGTTCGTTATACAGGAACACAAGATGCATACTAAATGCTGTTACAAAAAGTATTAATTCCTAAAACATGGGCACAAGATGCATACTAAATGTTGTTACAAATAGTATCAATTCGTAAAATATGAGTACAAGATGCAAACTAAATGTCGGTACGAAACGGATCAGTTCGTTATATATGAGGACTAGATGCCAACTTAATGTCGTTATTAAAAGTATCAGGACAGGTTTGTTCTATACTTAAAGTCGTGAATTTGGAGTGAAATATTCGGCACCGCCTCCAATTCATAACTCCCTATTTGGAATTTCTTTTTCAAATTCAAATTCATACATATCAAATATGTACTGCCTTCAAATAACGATAATTTAAGTGACCAAGTCGATCGTTTCTGAGGTTGAAAGTGAGGACATTACCAATTTTACTACCTAGCCGATTTCCTCCATCTCTTTTTTTTTTTATATATAAATCAAACCCAACCGAGACAGCTTACTTATAAGTTGAACAATGATCGGGATGACTGCGATTTTCCGATTTGAAGATTTACCTTGCTAGATTGTAACATCCCTACATTTCCAACCTAACTATTTAGATTATGTCTCATTTCAGTATTCATAAGCTTGTTGCGAACATCATGTTTTCTTGATCTGTCGACTATTGACGGACAATCATACAACACAGCGTTTCTAAAGATACATGTTGCCGAAGACTATGGGCAGGATTCTTGCTCGCTATCACGATCTCATTTTGATATATGATATTTCGCTGTGTAACAAGAAAGCCTACGATTTGGTTATTCTAATAAAGTGACGTGTTGTGTAGTCAATGACACGGTTGTCACTTTTGGGACGTGGCATCACTTGGACTTGACTTAGATTTACATTGCGAGTGTCACAGAAGAAGTAGAAAACGCTTAACTTGTCCCTATAGTCTTTGTCCCTTTTCCAGAGCCTCCTTGTTATTCGTTCTTTTGTTTGTATTTTGCGTTTGAACAAGTTTTGTAGACACTTCGGTACTCTCGTTTTTTGTTCGTGTGTTTGTATTCACTGCCATCAATGATATAGTGTATGAATCTTGAGAATAAAATTTCGACCTATGTATCAGTAATCGTTTATCAATGAATAGAAGTTTTTTGCATACATTACCTCGACATTGGAGACTATCATAAGTGATGTTACTTCCCTCTTGCTAAAGACCATCGTGCACAACACAAAAAGCACCTGTAGACAAAACATGGCTCTGGAATTCATCTTCTGAAAAACAAAAAGAGAATCAGGAATACCTATATTTATGGATATTTGACTGTTCACATGAAAATTATCAAACTGAATTTTTGGACGGAAATATATCGCATGTTTACAAATCGTAATGAGTGGTCTATTTCACAATACAAGGCAATGCATTCAACAATGAATGGAACTCGCACTAACTAGCTATTCGCCAATTGTCGCCCCTCGCCCCCTGCGTGTCCGTTTTCCACCTTATTTGAAATATGGTTATCAGTGTTAACTGGTTCAAATAACACGACTGGAGAAAACAAACGTCGTTCCCGCATACATACAGAAGTCAACAACTAGTACCAGGTTTCCCTGCAAGCTCAACACTTAACCACTGTACCTTCAATATCAACAAATAACACCAGCTCATCACTTAACAACTGTTCCTACAATATCATCAAATGACATCAGCTCAACACTTAACAACTGTTCCTACAATATTTACAAATAACATCAGCTAAACTCTTAACAACACCTGTTCCTACAATATCAACAAATAACATCAGCTCAACACTCAACAACAACTGTTCCTACAATATCAACAAATAACATCAGCTCAACACTTAATAACTGTTCCTACAATATCAACAAATAACATCAGCTCAACACTTAACAACA
>NW_018405437.1:74547-75936 GCF_002113885.1 Mizuhopecten yessoensis
AACAACTGTTCCTACAATATCAACAAATAACATCAGCTCAGCACTTAACAACAACTGTTCCTTCAATATCAACAAATAACATCAGCTCAACATTCAACAACAACTGTTCCTACAATATCAACAAATAACATCAGCTCAACACTTAACAACACCTGTTCCTACAATATCAACAAATAACACCGGCTCAACACTTAACCCCTGTTCCTACAATATCAACAAATAGCATCAGCTAAACACTTAACGACTGTTCCTACAATATCAACAAATAAGATCAGCTCAACACTTAACAACTGTTCCTATGATATTAACAAATAACATCAGATAAACACTTAACAACTGTTCCTACAATATCAAAAATAACATCAGCTAAACACTTAACAACTATTCCTACAATATCAACAAATAACATCAGATCAACACTTAACACCTAGTCCTACAATATCATCAAATAGCATCAGCTCAACACTTAATAACCGTTCCTACAATATCAACAAATAACACCGGCTCAACACTTAACCCCTGTTCCTACAATATCAACAAATAGCATCAGCTCAACACTCAACAACAACTGTGCCTACAATATCAACAAATAGCATCAGCTAAACACTTAACAACAACTGTTCCAACAATATCAACAAATAACATCAGCTAAACACTTAACAAATGTTCCTACAATATCAACAAATAACACCGGCTCAACACTTAACCCCTGTTCCTACAATATCAACAAATAACACCGGCTCAACACTTAACCCCTGTTCCTACAATATCAACAAATAGCATCAGCTAAACACTTAACGACTGTTCCTACAATATCAACAAATAAGATCAGCTCAACACTCAACAACAACTGTTCCAACAATATCAACAAATAACATCAGCTCAGCACTTAACAACAACTGTTCCTTCAATATCAACAAATAACATCAGCTCAGCACTTAACAACAACTGTTCCTTCAATATCAACAAATAACATCAGCTCAGCATTTAACAACTGTTCCTACAATATCAAAAATAACATCAGCTAAACACTTAACAACTATTCCTACAATATCAACAAATAGCATCAGCTAAACACTTAACAACAACTGTTCCTACAATATCAACAAATAACACCGGCTCAACACTTAACACCTGTTCCTACAATATCAACAAATAGTATCAGCTAAACACTTAACAACTGTTCCTACAATATCAAAAATAACATCAGCTCAACACTTAACAACTGTTCCTACAATATCATCAAATAACATCAGCTAAACACTCAACAGCATCTGTTCCTACAATATCAACAAATAACATCAGCTCAACACTCAACAACAACTGTTCCAACAATATCAACATATAACATCAGCTCAACACTTAACAACTGTTCCTACAATATCAACA
>NW_018405437.1:81743-87583 GCF_002113885.1 Mizuhopecten yessoensis
CACAACAACTGTTCCTACAAGATCAACAAATAACATCAGCTAAACACTTAACAACTGTTCCTACAATATCAACAAATAACATCAGATCAACACTCAACAACAACTGTTCCTTCAATATCAACAAATAACATCGGCTCAACACTTAACAACAACCGTTCCTACAATATCAGCTAATAACATCAGCTCAACATTTAACAACTGTTCCTACATTATCAGCAAATAACATCAGCCCAACACTTAACAACAACTGTTCCTACGAGATCAACAAATAACATCGGCTCAACACTTAACAACAACTGTTCCAACAATATCAACAAATTACATCAGCTAAACACTCCACAACACCTGTTCCTACAAGATCAACAAATAAGATCAGCTAAACACTTAACAACTGTTCCTACAATATCAACAAATAACATTATTGGAAACCGCCACACGCATTTGTCGAATCGAAACAGACATACTCTTCGGTATGAAGCAATTAACACATGATTTCAATATAGGTTTGAAGTGAAATTTTCGCTGTGTATAAACATTCGTGGCTTTCATGGTTTCTATTAAACCTCAAAAATGAATACAACGAATCGAATTAATATGCATGGCTTCTCTTTGTTTATATGGGGAATCCACGAATAGTATTAACGCGAGACAACCTTTACTCAAACCACGGACGTGAATACCCATGAACATGACTTTGTTTAAAATATCCGTCCCAGGAATGCCACGAAACTATTCCTCTAGTCGTTCATCTAGTCCATCAGAAAAATTTAGCCTGCGACGAACCTACATTGAAAATCAATCTTACTTAGTTGATAAACAAATACCCCAACCCCTTGCTGTTTTGGTCTAAATCCGTCTATCAACTTACTGCAGGTTCTGGCGATAGAAACAGCAAGTGTGCCATATTAAAGTTTATTATATATACTATATATTAATCAAAGTGCCAAGTGCACTCAGGGATGCTGTGTATGAAGGATTCAAATAATGGAATAAAGGAGGTGGTATATCAGTACAGAATGGCAGTAAATAATAAAGAACATGTTGTTGAGTAAGGGTCATATTAGCCCAACCTTAATAATAATTTTCAATAAAAATATATATATAACAAGCAGAGTATTGCTAAAACAATTGAAACTTGTCTGATATTATGGTCCTTAATTAGTGTTTCAAATCGATGGAAATCCTTCAAGGAATTAAGCTGCTATAGCGCAGACAATGATCTTTTAAAAATAGTAACAGTGACCTTGACCAGACAACCCTGAAAAAACTCGCCTTTTAGTAAAATTTTAACATTTTTTCTTTGATTTATTGATCGCTTTCATATGTATTTCATCATTTTATTGCATTAATCATACCATGAAATAATCAACACAGCATTTAAAGATCTTCCGTGGAAGACGAAAGTCTGTTGTTTGGTTTTGAATGCCCAGGCTCGGCGAGGATCGCTATGAATGCTGTACACAGCATCCAAAAATAGTATATAGACAAATTCAAAAGTAAACTTGCACACAATATTTCATCTTGAAGTGTTGGGAAAACAACAAAACAATATCTTATTTCGTGTGCATTTTATCTTTTACATAAAAATAAATAAGTTTTTAAAACAATTTGTAGGCAATTTAGCAATTATTTAACTATGTCACTCAACTGAATACTATTCACAGGTAGCTTTCGGCGACCTCCTGGTTGCCTTCTTCAGCCCTTACTGTGATCAATAAGGGGCGTCTGACTAGTCTGGTAATTCAGTCATGTAACATGGGGATTATATCCCCAAGTCATGTGACTGAATCAGGCAGGCATAGGCTGGCGGTAGGTGGTAGCACCCCCGGTCTTGGTTCAGGTCTGGACTCGTTGCCGCGATGTAGATGGCCTATTTTACCCCTCTCTCGAACCAGCGGGGGCCTTGGTCCAGAACCCTTATGTTGGGAGCCCCAAAAGAGTGTGATTTTTGGCCAATGTGAGCTCCGACTGGTGACGAGTCTCTGTGATGTTCTGAGACTCGTTTTCGGAGGGCTCTTACTGTCTCACCACATCTGCTGCTGTACATTCTGCACAGGAGATCTTGTATATGGCTCCGGAGCTTTGGGAGCTACAAGCATGCTACGGATGGTGTTTGTAAGTTTTGTGTGTAGATCTTCCTATTAATCTTCACAGACACCCGCCCACGAAGGGTGAGGGGTCTTCTTTTCGCAATTGTTCCTTTATAAACACACGTAGATGTTTCCACAATTCATGTCGTATATCTAGTATACACTGCCCTCCAAAAGTTCTGTTACATTTGCATTTTTCGATATAAAATTAAAATACAGAATTATGCCAATCTTGTTTTTATTATCATTTTTATTTATTATTATTATTGGACAGTTATTGGACAATTATTTCTGTTGATTTTAATATGCTAAGTTAACATAATGTTACAAAAATCAGCTATTATGTAAATTGTCAAAAACATTGTAATTCTATTTATATTTAGTGTATCCTTCACGAGCTCTAATCACAGCCTGTATACGTTCAGGCATACTCCTAACCAAAGTTCTACATATCCTAGCAGGTCTTCCATCCCATGCAAGCTGTAAGGCAGCTCCAAGTTCCCTTAAGTTTCTGCTCTTGTGTCGGCGAACTTCAAAACCCAGGTCTCTCCACAAGTTTTCTATCGGGTTCAGGTCGGGGAACTGTGGGGACACTCCAAAGACAGAATATTGTTATCCTCCTTCCATTCGTTCACTATTCGTGCCCGGTGACTTGGGGCACCGTCATCCTGGAAGAAATATTTGCTTGCATAGCCTAGCAGATGTACTGATGGTACCGCGCTGTTTTCTAAAATGTCAATGTATTTGGTTCCATTCAGATTTCCTTTTAAAGGAGTGGTGTATCCAGTCCCTCGGTAGGACATGGCCCCCCAAACAGTCACACCACCACTACCAAACTTAACCGTAGGCACTACACAGTCCTGCCGCAATTGTTAATTTGCCCTTCTTCTCACATACGTCCTGCCATTGGAAAATGGTGAACCTAGACTCATCAGACCACAAAACAGTCGAGCAGTCCACCAATGTCCAATTTGCATGGTTCTGTGCAAATGTCAATCTTTTCCGGTGATGGGTAGCAGTCAAAAGTGGGGGTTTTGACAGCAACACAACCTTTCAATCCCGCATTGTGTAATCGTCTCTTCACTGTGGTATTCGACGCTACCACACTCTTTTGGATCCACTCCGTGCGAAGCCAAGGAACGCTATCTTTGCGATTTCTGAGGCTGGTCCGGAATACAAATCTATCATTCCGAGGGGTAGAAATCCGTGGCCGGCCAGAACGTTCTCGATCCTCATAGTTCCCTGTATCTTGGAACCGTTTAATGGCCCTGTTCACGTTCTGTCTGCAAAAAAAAAGAGAAACAGTAACACAACTATAGACAGGTTCTGGATAAGAAAATTTTGCAAATGCACCAAAATCCGCGATGAAAACATTCACTTACCTGCTGATTGCAAGAAATCTTGAAGTTTGGGCGGCAGCAACACCATTGCGACGGTAAAAAAACCCACTGGAATCGTTCTTCTCTTGTCATTCGCTGCATTTCTTCTCATGAGTATTTGCAAATTGATTTAACAGTACAACTATACTTAAAAGATAACAAATAATCAATGAATGGTGAATAGTGATGTATTTTGTCATTTCAAATTAAATTAAAATTAAATATCGAGTACATTTAAGTAAATCTAACAATTCTCAAGCATCTGATAGATTTATGCAAAATGTGAAATAACAGAATTGTTTGACAAAACCCTTTTTGTGATCCAATTTGGATAATCAATGATGGCAAATCATCTTAATCACATTATCACCCTTTTCATTAATAGAAAAACATTTAAAGAAAATTAATTTTTCCAATAGTTTTGTCAAAGATAATTTATCAGAAAAATTTAAAATATGTAACAGAACTTTTGGAGGGCAGTGTATATATATAAAGTATTAACACGAATCTTCCAACTGGTTGTGGTAAGCATTTGAATGTTTCCTGAAAGATGATTCACAGCATTTGAAAATTAGATTTGTTAACAAATACCCAAAATAACAAATTGGATGCTTCATTTTGTGGTCGATTTTGTCTTATTTTACAACAACCTGAGAACAACCTGAGAACAAGCCTCATAACAGTTCAGGTAAAGGTGACTTAGAGTCAGTGAGGTAACGTCATGATCATGTAACAAACACACACTCTTAAAACGTTGATATCTACAAGACAATTTACACATAAACATGGTACTTTCTTTACTGAGTAAGGCGAATGGCTTACTCAACAGGCATGCTTAATCCGTAAATGATATTTTTCACGGTAAAACTCGAGTTGTTGTCGCGTGATCTTGGAAGCAAAAAGTTCCAAATATACGAAAGGGTGAGTGTCTATAAGACCCTTTTCGGGCCCGGGTATATTCGGATTTTCACCTCCTTAATTTGTTAAACGATATCCTATTGTATTAAATGCGGAAAAACTAAGGTAAAAGTTGGACCAAAAGTGGGTTTTTGGGGGTACCAAAAGGGGAAGGGTAAATCACAAATATCATTAGCTATTTTCAAAATTAGCTTAAAAACCAAAAAAATTACAGGAATTCAATCGTCACTTAAAGATCGTTTATGAAAAACGGAGGATTAAGTCAGGTGGTTGTTTTAGGTAATTTTCAAGTGAAAAGTGTTTTGTTTTCTCATTTTTATTTTGAGTTGAAAATTGAAACCTTACTGAGTTATGGCTTCTGGACACATCTACACGGGGACAAAACTACCTCACAGTATCAATACACATGGACAAAAATACCTCACTGTATAAATACACAGAGACAAAGTCCCACAGAAAAAACCCACAGGGACAAAACTACCTCACAGTATCAATACACGGGGAAAAAACTACCTCACAGTATCAATACACGGGGACAAAACTACCTCACAGTATCAATACACGGGGACAAAACTACCTCACTGTATCAATACACAGGGACAATAATACCTCACTGTATAAATACACAGGAACAAAACTACCTCACAGTATAAATACACCGGGACAAAACTACCTCACAGTATCAATACACAGGGACAAGCTACCTCACTGTATCAATACAAAGGGAGAAAACTACCTCACAGTATCAATACACAGGGACAAAACTACCTCACAGTATCAATACACAGGGACAAAACTACCTCACAGTATCAATACACAGGGACAANCTCACTGTATAAATACACGGGAACAAAACTACCTCACTGTATCAATACACAGGGACAAAACTACCTCACAGGATCAACACACAGGGACAAAACTACCTCACAGTATCAATACGACGGGACAAAACTACCTCACAGTATCAATACAAAGGGACAAAACTACCTCACAGTATAAATACACAGGGACAAAACTACCTCACAGCATCAATACACCGGGACAAAACTACCTCACTGTATCAATACACATATACAAAACTACCTCACAGTATCAATACACAGGGACAAAATTACCTCACAGTATCAATACACAGGGACAAAAATTCCTCACAGTATAAATACACAGGGACAAAACAACCTCACAGTATCAATACACAGGGACTAAACTACCTCACAATATAAATAAACAGGGACAAAACTACCTCACAGTATCAATACACAGGGGCTAAACTACCTCACAATATAAATACACAGGGACAAAACTCCCTCACAGTATCAATACAAAGGGGCAAAACTACCTCACAGTATCAATACACAGGGACAAAACTACCTCAGGGTATCAATACAAAGGGACAAAACTACCTCACAGTATCAATACACAGGGACAAAACTACCTCACAGTATCAATACAC
>NW_018405437.1:95458-100576 GCF_002113885.1 Mizuhopecten yessoensis
AAAATACCACAGTATCAATACACAGTTACAAAATACCACAGTATCAATACACAGGTACAAAATACCACAGTATCAATACACAGTTACAAAATACCACAGTATCCATACACAGTTACAAAATACCACAGTATCAATACACAGTTACAAAATACCACATTATGAATAAACAGTACAAAATACCACAGTATCAATACACAGGTACAAAATACCACAGTATCCCTACACAAGTACAATATTACCACAGTATCAATACAGTGGTACAAAATACCACAGTATCAGTACACAGGTACAATAATACCACAGTATCAATACACAGGTACAATAATACCACAGTATCCATACACAGGTACAAAATACCACAGTATCCATACACAGGTACAAAATACCACAGTATCAATACACAAGAACAATATTACCACAGTATCAATACACAAGTACAAAATACCACAGTATCAATACGCAGGTAAAACAATACCACTGTATCAATACACAGGTACAATAATACCACAGTACATGTATCAATACACAGGTACAACAATACCACAGTATCAATACACAAGTACAATATTACCACAGTATCAATACGAAGGTACAAAAATACCACAGTATCAATATACAGGTACAATATACCACTGTATCAATACAAAGGTAAAACAATACCACTGTATCAATACACAGGTACAACAATACCACAGTATCAACACACAGGTACACAAATATCACAGTATCAATACACAGGTACAAAATACCTCAGTATCAATATACAGGTACAATATACCACAGTATCCAAACACAGGTACACAAATACCACAGTATCAATACACAGGTATACATTTACCACAGTGTAAATACACGGGTACAAAAGGACCACAGTATCGATACACAATTACAAAAATTACACAGCATCAATACACAATACACAGGTACAAAATACCACAGTATCAACAAACAGGTACACAAATACCTCAGTAGCAATACACAGGTACAAAAAAAACCATTAACAATACACAGGTACAAAATACCACAGTATCAATCCATAGGTACAAAATACCACAGTATCAACAAACAGGTACACAAATACCTCAGTAGCAATACACAGGTACAAAAAAAAACCATTAACAATACACAGGTACAAAATACCACAGTATCAATCCATAGGTACAAAATACCACAGTATCAATACAAAGGTACAAACATACCACAGTATTAATACACAGGTACAATATTACTACAGTATCAATGGACAGGTACAATAATACAATAGTATCAATACAAAGGTACAATAATACCACAGTATCAATACACAGGTACAAAAATACCACAGTATGAATACACAGGTACAATAATACCACGGTATCAATACACGCGTACAAAATACCACAGTATTAATACACAGGTACAAAACTACCTCACAGTATCAATACACAGGTAAAATAATACCACAGTATCAATACACAAGTACAAAATACCACAGTATTAATACACAGGTACAAAACTACCACTGTATCAATACACAGGTACAAAAACACCACAGTATTAATAGACAGGTACAATATTACTACAGTATCAATACACAGGTCCAAAATAATACATTATCAATACACAGTATAAAATACCACAGTATCAATACACAGGTACAATATTACTACAGTACCAATGGACAGGTACAATAATACCACAGTATCAATACACAGGTACAATAATACCACAGTATCAATACACAGGTACAAAAATACCACAGTATCAATACACAGGTACAAAAATACCACTGTATCAAAACACAGGCACAAAATACAAATGTATCAATACACAGTACAAAATACCACAGTATCAATACACAGGTACAAACATACCACAGTATTAATACACAGGTACAATACTACTACAGTTTCAATGGACAGGTACAATAATACCACAGTATCAATACACAGGTACAATAATACCACAGTATCAATACACAGGTGCAAAACTACCACTGTATCAATACACAGGTCCAAAACTACCACTGTATCAATACACAGGTCCAAAATAACACATTATCAATACACAGGTACAATAATACCACAGTATCAATACACAGGTACAAAAATACCACTGTATCAATACACAGGCACAAAATACAAATGTATCAATAAAAAGGTGCAAAACTACCACTGTAACAATACAAAGGTACAATAATACCACAGTATCAATACACAGGTACAAAATACCACAGTATTAATACACGGGTATAAAACTACCACAGTATGAATGTACAGTGACAAAGATAACCAACACGACGACTTCTCGGAGAAAAAGTTTCCCACACTTACAATGTACAAAAATACCAAGATGTCATTAGTTAGGGTCACAACCCGGAAGCGGCCATAGAGGCAATACATACTGACGGAATCAGGATTCAACATCGATAGGGAAAACAGCCGCTAGGAACTGACGAGGCACTTAATAAGAACTTACATCAAAACGGCGGTTCAGACTTCAACAGGCGCTCTGTAATAGGAATGTATGAACTACCAATGTATTATATAGATTCCTAACAGACATGACTCAAAAGTTATTACGTAACTTGTTTTTCCACCAAAGGGTTGCACCAGCTGGCTGTGGTAAGTTTCAACCAGTTATTATTGATTTGAAGAACGAAATAATGAGACACCCCTTTCCAATTTCACCTAGATACTCTCCTTAAATATAGTGTAAGCATAGATTAAGTAATTCAACTCCAACTTACATTGAGATGCAGTTTAACCGCCATATCCAATTTAGATTGAAGAACACACTGTAACTCTAGGCCGATGTTCAGATAACATCATTCCTTGTTGTGGCAACATCTCTCATTTTCTACATCACGATAAATTCATATAAATACTACTTGTACGATTTTCCTTCCCGAACAATTAATGGAGACAATCATTCATATAAAGTTACTGAGCAAACCAAGTCAAAAGCAATCGTGATCGAACGTCCTCCGACTGCCTGCAGTATTAGAGTTAAATTTGTGTCCTAGCTTTAATAACAGTGTAGTTATCATATGTTGTAGTATACAAAACATGACTGTCTGTCTACTTCATTTACTAAAATGATACAAACTGTCAAATAATGTCGTTTTATTTTTACGAAAAAATATATATATTATTGTTATAATATAAAATGTTATGTTCTCATATGAGGTTTAAAACACGTTCAAATCTCATTTTGATCTAATGTAGCGTTTTTTCTCTTTTCTTTTTTCGAAGAAATTAACAAATTATCATCAATTCTTAAAGCAATCATGCATCTGAAAAATGTGAAAACTAGATACTTTTTACTTGTAAATTGTTCGAAAGATTTTTAAAAAAACGGCGAATTCGGCGGCTGTTTTGAAAATGTGAATTTCTTGCGCTCCGTGGAAGGGATTTAAAAAAAAACTTTTTGGACACTTAACTAATCACTAAAATTGTCAGTGTGTCGCCAGTTTTAAATTGTAGCAAGTTGATTTTCGCTGTACGCATTTATAATGTTTAATGCTAAATATTATAAAACTAATGTGCAGCAGTGGAATATCAGACATTAAGTAACTCATAAGTGTAACTGACGCTCTTTTGTTTTTGTGCCCTGCAAAAGGTGAACAATAACACAAAAGATAACATAGCCGGATGTGTTTTATGTGATCTCCTGTCCCAGATTGGAGTTTGTTTAAGTTTGGACACTTGTATCATTAACGATGATTTACGATGACAATTTACGGTAACGTTTAACTAGGACTTGTGTATATCATGTAACGTTATAATTATTTTTAACCAGCCCTTGTCACAATATTTTAAAGATATACTGGTATTGGTAATGCGTACGTTTGTGTTGTGATCAAATACAAATTTCTAGCTCAGGAAAAACTCCTAACGTATTTGATACACACACAGACATGCTTATTACTCTGAGAAAGGTTAATCGGTCGTTACAGAATGCGATAAATACAAAATCCCGTGATGATTTGATAAATTCTAAATTTGTTTTTGGTCAAATATTAAACGTCTACTTTTCTGAGGTTTAAATCATGCTTAAGTCTTGTTTTGATTTAGTGTGAATCGTTTTTTTTTTATTAAATGTTGTGTTGACAAATTATTTTAAATCTTAAACTTAAACATGGAACATCTGCTGGACAGTATCAAGAGTAAGCATATTATCATAATACACTGGCACTGGTTTACAAATAGTAAGCACTTGTACTGGTTCTTCTAATCCATTGGCTATATATCAATTCTTATAAACCCTTATATCATTCGTAAAATAGGCAAGCTATCTTGAACAAAAACAGGTATTTTGAACAGATTAATAGGAATAGCCTGAATTGCTCTTCCGAAATAACGTAAAGAATTGCAATTCCAATTTTTTTTAGAAGAAAACACAATGTTTAAGTTGTATAACCAATATGAACTTTGGATGATGTTGCATAGATTTTGTTTCAGATGATCAAAATCATAAACTTCACCTAAAAACAGTATTATTCAGAAGTCGTATTTTTGTTCTTCACAGCAAAATTACAGCTCATAAGCATACAATTGTCTGCGTAATTTTCCGTTTCTCCTTCTTTTTCATCGCTCATCATTTATATTACGTAGGACTTATATTATTAGTCAGTAGATAATTTTATCATTTTTCAATCAGAACAGATCTTTAAGGAGGCTCCACCCTTTCGCAATTAACCATCAGAATTCAATGAAAGTTTCACATGATGGTTATGTCACTATGTAGAGATGAACTTGGGATTTTTTTTTTTTAAATACCGAAAAATTGCTTTTTTTTGTCAAATTCAACACTTTCACATTTTTTGAGCGTGTGGCATTGTTCAAAACTATTACAACAATAAAATAATGAAAAGAAACATTGCTAATCAACCCTACAAATATTTTATTTATCATAAAATATCTACAACATGTTACAAAAAGCGTTTTTTATTGAAACTATATGGATAAAAGTTACTAAATACAAGCCAAAAGCAAACAGGACACATAGCTTCATACAAAAAGGGTGAAAAATTGAACCAAATACACACAAAGTCTTTATAATTAATTTATTTTACATTTTACAATTATTTTGATCCTGATGAGAGTTGTCTACCTTGAAAAAAATCGGAACTTTTTG
>NW_018405437.1:104871-131747 GCF_002113885.1 Mizuhopecten yessoensis
TTTTCGATTCTGTTTGGTCAGTAGGGATACTTACAGTTTTCGATTCTGTTAGGTCAGTAGGGATACTTACAGTTTTTCGATTCTGTTTGGTCAGTAGGGATACTTACAGTTTTCGATTCTGTTTGGTCAGTAGGGATACTTACAGTGTTCGATTCTGTTAGGTCAGTAGGGATATTTACAGTTTTTCGATTCTGTTTGGTCAGTAGGGATACTTACAGTTTTCGATTCTGTTAGGTCAGTAGGGATACTTACAGTTTTTCGATTCTGTTTGGTCAGTAGGGATACTTACAGTTTTCGATTCTGTTAGGTCAGTAGGGATACTTACAGTTTTTCGATTCTGTTTGGTCAGTAGGGATACTTACAGTTTTTCGATGTTGTTAGGTCAGTAGGGATACTTACAATGTTTCGATTCTGTTTGGTCAGTAGAGATACTTACAATGTTTCGATGTTGTTTGGTCAGTAGGGATACTTACAGTGTTTCGATGTTGTTAGGTCAGTAGGGATACTTACAATGTTTTGATGTTGTTTGGTCAGTAGGGATACATACAGTTTTCGATTCTGTTAGGTCAGTAGGGATACTTACAGTTTTTCGATTCTGTTTGGTCAGTAGGGATACTTACAGTTTTTCGATGCTGTTTGGTCAGTAGGGATATTTACAGTGTTTCGATTCTGTTTAGTCAGTAGGGAAATTTGATTTGTCACTGCCTCCAATTCGTCAATTCGCCTTAGTGCGTAAATTATGCCATTTTGCACATTCCAGTTGACAAATATGTGAAATAAACTGAAATTCTAGGTGACCGGAAAAAAAAGGTATCAATGCAATCTAAGAAAAGTACAACGATATTGAAATTTTCTGTCAACTACTTCTGAATTGTTATGGATACAGAGCATCTATTTTGGAGAGCTTTATAAGAAATTTCGGATTGAAGGCAACTAGGGATAGAAAATAGCTTGATAAAAAATATAATATATTTCTTATAATACTGATACGTTAACAAATAGTAATTTGATTTAAAATCGATACAACTAATAAAAAAAACATTGCACAGATTTATAAAAGTCCTCGTGATATATATTCTTACGTGTGTTGCCCAAGTGCAAACTAAGAGGCCAGAACACAAACAACGTATTAAACCAAATATTTATGTTATTGCCTGCATACCTCGTGAAAATTTAACTACTTAATGACTGAGGAACGGATTCCTTCTGGAAGTGAAATAAGGAAGATTACAAATTAAACTAGTGTGTCTTTTTTTAGGTATTTTAGTATGAATCAGGCATATCGAAAAAACTGTCGTAAAAAATCAGTCTTTTATTCTCTTGTTTAAAAGCAATCAAATGAAGAATAAAGTTATGATGATATAACTTTCCACAATCAATGTCTTTATTTAATATACTTTTACGTGATGACTAATACAAAGAAACATTTATTGTATTTTGTTTAAAATATATTTACTATAAAAGTGTTCAACCAATTCAAAGATTGATAATAAAGTGGTACATGTCTCTGTAAGGTTGGTGAATACGTAAGAGGATAAGGAGTTGACGAGCTGTGATGTAGTGTAATGTTTCCGGAAACTTTTGATCTTCTTATTTAAGATCTTTATCGGCACAACCATTGACTAAAATGCAGACATTCTCGCCCTGACCCTGTTCTGTTTGATTGGTTTGGCTAGTATCGATTGTGAGTATCGATGGCGTGTATCTATTGCGGGTATCCAAAGTTAGTATCAGTGTGAGTATCGATTGCTAGTATCGATGTTGAGTATCAGTGGTGAGTATCAGTGGTGAGTATCTATGTAGAGTATCAATGGCTAGTAACCATGGTGTAAATCGATGGTGAGTATCAATGGAGAGTATCGATGGTGAGTATTGATGACTGGTATCGATTTTGAGTATAGATGGTGTATATCAATGGTGAGTATCGATTTTGAGTATCGATGGTGAGTATAGATGATGAGTATCAGTAGTGAGTATCGATTTTGGGTATCGATGGTGAGTATCAATGGTGAATATCGATTTCTAGTATCAATGGTGAGTATCAATATGAGTATCGATTGCTAGTATCAATGGTGAGTTTCAGTTGTGAGTATCGATGGTAAGAACAGATGATGAGTATCAGTGGTGAGTATCGATTTTGGGTATCGATGGTGAGTATCAATGGTGAATATCGATTGCTAGTATCAATGGTGAGGATCAATGATGAGTATCGATTGCTAGTATCAATGGTGAGGTTCAGTTGTGAGTATCGATGGTAAGAACAGATGATGAGTATCAGTGGTGAGTATCGATTTTGTGTATCGATGGTGAGTATCAATGGTGAATATCGATTGCTAGTATCAATGGTGAGGATCAATGATGAGTATCGATTGCTAGTATCAATGGTGAGTATCAAGATGAGTATCGATTGCTAGTATCAATGGTGAGTATCTTTGTTGAGTATCGGTGGTGAGTATCAGTGGTGAGTATCGATTTTGGGTATCGATGGTGAGTATCAATGGTGAATATCGATTTTGAGTATCAATGGTGAGTATCAATATGAGTATCGATTGCTAGTATCAATAGTGAGTTTCAGTTGTGAGTATCGATGGTGAGTATAGATGATGAGTATCAGTGGCGAGTGTCGATTTTGGGTATCGATGGTGAGTATCAATGGTGAATATCGAATGCTAGTATCAATGGTGAGTATCACTTGTGAGTATTAGTGTTGAGTATCGATTTTGGGTATCGTTGGTGGGTATTAATGGTGAATGTCGATTGCTAGTATCAATGTTGAGTATCAGTTGTGAGTATCGATGGTGAGTATCAATGGTAAATATCGATTGCTAGTATCAATGGTGAGTATCAATATGAGTATCGATTGCTAGTTTCAATAGTGAGTATCTTTGTTGAGTATCGGTGGTGAGTATCAATGGTGAGTATCAATGGTGAGTATCGATTGTGAGTATTAGTGTTGAGTATCGATTTTGGGTATCGATGGTGAGTATCAATGGTGAATATCGATTGCTAGTATCAATGGTGAGTATCAATATGAGTATCGATTGCTAGTTTCAATAGTGAGTATCTTTGTTGAGTATCGGTGGTGAGTATCAATGGTGAGTATCAATGGTGAGTATCGATTGTGAGTATTAGTGTTGAGTATCGATTTTGGGTATCGATGGTGAGTATCAATGGTGAATATCGATTGCTAGTATCAATGGTGAGTATCAGTTGTGAGTATCGATGGTGAGTATAGATGATGAGTATCAGTGGTGAGTATCGATTTTGGGTATCGATGGTGAGTATCAATGGTAAATATCGATTGCTAGTATCAATGGTGAGTATCAATATGAGTATCGATTGCTACATTGTAGTATCAATGGTGAGTATCAGTTGTGAGTATCGATGGTGAGTATAGTTGATGAGTATCAGTGGTGAGTATCGATTGTGGGTATCGATTGCTAGTATCAATGGTGAGGATCAGTTGTGAGTATCGATGGTGAGCATAGATGATGAGTATCAGTGGTGAGTATCGATTTTGGGTATCGATGGTGAGTATCAATGGTGTGTATCGATTGTGAGTATCAATGATGAGTATCGATTGATAGTATCGATGTTGAGTATCGATGGTTAGTATCGATGTTGAGTATCGATGGTGAGTATCGCTGTTGAGTATCGATGGTGAGTTTCAGTGGTTAGTATCGATGATGAGTATCGATGGTGAGTATCAATGGTGAGTATCAGTGATGTGTTTCGATGGTTAGTATCGAAGGTGAATATCGATGACTACTATCGATTTAGAGTATCAATGGTGAGTATCAGTGATGTGTTTCGATGGTTAGTATCGAAGGTGAATATCGATGACTAGTACCGATGACGAGTATCGATGATGAGTATCGATGACTAGTATAGATGTTGAGTATCGATGACTAGTATCGATGTTGAGTATCGTTAGTGAGTATCAGTTGTGAGTATCGATGACTAGTATCGATGTTGAGTAGCAATGGTGAGTATCAGTTGTGAGTATCGATGGTTAATATCGATGTTGAGTATCGATGGTTAGTATCGATGTTGGGTATCAATGGTGAGTATCAGTGGTAAGTATCGATGGTTTGTATCGATGGTTAATATCGATGACTAGTATCGATGTTGAGTATCTATCGTGAGTATCAGTTGTGAGTATCAATGGTGAGTATCAGTTGTGAGTATCGATGGTTAGTATCGATGTTGAGTATCGATCGTGAGTACCAGTGGTGATTATCGATTGCTAATATCGAAAAGGAATTCGAGACAATGACCGGTGAAAGATCAAAGCCTCGAGACATTTTTGTCACCCTCCTGGTGATGAAAACGAGATTTGATTGCAATCATAGAATTTCTGATTCAGCAATATAACAACATAGCTTATCATCAGAAGACAGGTACCTTGTATTTAGCAAGCCATCTTATTGATTTTCAAACATATTTCCCGCAACTTTATAAAGCTTCGTAGCAGGGTTGTCAATATTCTGCTGAACAAGTGATTCAATACTGATATTTTTTGTTTTCGTAAGTTTTTAAATGAATTGGTACACATAGTGCAAATGCAGCACAATCAAGAGGTACGTGACTTAGATAATGACGATAATAGTTGCATTATTAAAATCCATCGAGCAAGGTATATCTTAATTATATGTCATTATATTGATGTCGCCATCTGCGTGTTATACCACGTCGTCGGAATTGTGTTTTCATAATTGTCTTCGGTATATATCTTTCTATGAAAAATGAAGCTGAACAATTTCTCATTTTTTTATTAATCGATTTTTATGAAAATGTAGGAAATGACTGATATAGGAAAATCGAACCAGTAATGATTAACACAAATGCGAAAAGAGAATATCGAAAATGATAAATTGTGTTGATGAATATTTTTCCATTTAGTGGATTATTTTCCCCACGAAATTTAATTTAGATAACAGAAACTTTGATTGTGTAAAAGAATTTTCCTTTTGGTTACTTTTCGTTGCAAGAAACTGCAAATGATGAAATGGTATAGGTTCAATGGATTTAACAAAAACTGCAAACACTTGCCGTGAATAAAAATAACTATAAACGAGGGACAAGTCTGGCCCGAATGTCTCTAATGGATCCAACCTGATCAACGACTTTGTTGTGGCGGGTATGGCCGAGGTAAGAGGCGCGACTGATCAACGACTTTGTTGTGGCGGGTATGGCCGAGGTAAGAGGCGCGACTGATCAACGAATTTGTTGTGGCGGGTATGGCCGACGTAAGAGGCGCGATCTGATAAACACCGCACTCAAAAGACATAAGCTTGGCTACACTGCGAGAAAGAGACGGGAAATCGGAAACTAAAAAATACACTAAAACCATTATCGATTGATCCTTAGATTAACAAGAAGGCAAGAAGAATACAAAATAGTACAATCAATATAATGATATATGTGCATGATAGCACTATTAAACTAATATCATTTAAATGACATTAGAAAGGGCTGTTGAATATATATATATGTGCTTACAATTTCTACGTCAAATGTAATTACAAATTAAAACTATCAGTCTACTGGTTCTAATTACAATATAGATATCACGTCAAATGTAAGTACATGTTAAAACTAGGAGTCTACTGGTTCTAATTACAGTGTAGATATCACGTCAAATGTAATTACAAATCAAATCTAGGGGTCTACTGGTTCTAATAACAGTGTGTAGATGTCACGTCAAATGTAATTACAAATTAAATCTAGGGGTCTACTGGTTCTAATAACAGTGTATATATCAAGTCAAATGTAATTACAAATTAAAACTAGGAGTCTACTGGTTCCAATGACAGTGTAGATATCACGTCAAATGCAATTACATGTTAAAACAAGGAGTCTACTGGTTTTAATTACAGTCTAGATATCATGTCAAATGTAATTACAATTTAAATCGAGGGGTCTACTGGTTCTAATTACAGTGTAGATGTCATATAAAATGTAATTACCAATTAAAACTAGGAGTCTACTGGTTCTAATTACAGTGTAGATGTCACGTCAAATGTAATTACAAATTAAAACTAGGAGTCTACTGGTTCTAATAACAGTGTAGATATCACGTCAAATGTAATTACAAATTAAATCTATGGGTCTACTGGTTCTAATTACAGTGTAGATATCACGTCAAATGTAATTACCAATTAAATCTAGGGGTCTACTGGTTCTAATAACAGTGTGTAGATGTCACGTCAAATGTAATTACAAATTAAATCTAGGGGTCTACTGGTTCTAATAACATTGTAGATATCAAGTCAAATGTAATTACAAATTAAAACTAGGAGTCTACTGGTTCCAATGACAGTGTAGATATCACGTCAAATGCAATTACATGTTAAAACAAGGAGTCTATTGGTTTTAATTACAGTCTAGATATCATGTCAAATGTAATTACAATTTAAATCGAGGGGTCTACTGGTTCTAATTACAGTGTAGATATCACGTCAAATGTAATTACAAATTAAAACTAGGAGTCTACTGGTTCTAATTACAGTGTAGATGTCACGTCAAATGTAATTACAAATTAAAACTAGGAGCCTACTGGTTCTAATAACAGTGTAGATATCACGTCAAATGTAATTACAAATTAAATCTATGGGTCTACTGGTTTTAATTACAGTGTAGATATCACGTCAAATGTTATTACAAATTAAAACTAGGAGTCTACTGGTTCTAATTACAGTGTAGATATCACGTCAAATGTAATTACAAATTAAATTTAGAGGCCTACTGGTTATAATAGCAGTGTAGATATCAAGTCAAATGTAATTACAAATTAAAACTATGGGTCTACTGGTTCTAATAACAGTATAGATATCAAGTCAAATGTAATTACAAATAAAAACTAGGGGTCTACTGGTTCTAATTACAGTGTAGATATCACGTCAAATGTAATTACAAATTAGATCTAGGAGTCCGCTGGTTCTAATTACAGTGTAAATAGCATATGCTGTATCATTATTATTAACATAATAGTTTGTGTAATTTATTTACAAAAGTAAACAACTGCAAAATAATGACGCAATATATTACAGAAAAGACCGAATGTTACGATTCTGTTTTTATTATTGAAACTTAAATTGAAAAAAATCATGAATTACTTGATTACATGTAACTTGAAAACAGTTACCATTGCGCAAATAATTTGAAAAAAAAATACAATTAAATATTGTATATAACGTGTCGTAAATAAAAAACAAACATAATAAATTTCGATCTATCACAACCACCGTCAGGGAAAGAATCTTTACTGTGACCGCGAAAGTAATGACCTTATAAGAATACGTGAGAAAAAAATGACAAAAATAAAAAAGTATATTTATTGGGGCCTCATACTTTCTAAGGAAATATAACAGTAAACCCTACGATATCCGTATTTATAACATTCTAACAGTGAAAAATCATGAATTATCCGTTTGATAAACTTTTTTGTTTTCACTGCAGTCAAGAACAACGAAATGTCATATCTTCACAAGTGAAGATATCCCGCTGAATTAAGTCTAACCAGAAAGGCACCTTCTCTGAAAAGATTTATAGTTTCAAGTTCAGGTGAAGCGACTGCAAAATAAGAGGCTGTTTGTTCAACATTAACGACGTACATTATGGTATTAACATAACCACACCATTTATCTGTTGTCGTTCATATTTGGAATAATAGCTGCAAACGGCAAATTACGCTTGCATTGTTGTCAATGTGACGTTATTAAAACAGTACTCCCCCATCCCCCCCCCCCCCCCCCCCCCCCTTTTTATTTTTTACAAATTCCCGCACTTCTGCTATAGCAAATCCCGAATCTTTGTCAAATTGTCAAAAGGAAATGTAATGCTTTTCCCAATGAACACCAGATACATACTTCACCTGTTTAAAATAAATTTGATAACAAACAGAAAACTAGCGTAATGGCTAGGAGTATCTTCGTAGAAGACATGAGAGGCAGAAACTTATTTAACAAGTGCCTTAACTAGATATTATCATTTTATATATTATTCAATTAAAAAAGGGCTACAATTGACACTTTACTCCAGAAGACAGTTGTGGTTTTATCTAAAAGTGCATTATCAAATAAAATATCACGACAGGTGTAAATGACATGTATGTACATCATGTACGGTATCCTCTCTCTCAGAATGTGACGTAATACATCTGTAACCGAATTGTCAACATTTTAAATAAAAATATACAGTAAAATTTACATGTTCGTGCTAGGACAATCATTGAGTGACAAGAGTTCAACATGTAAGGATTTTAAGCA
Source organism: Mizuhopecten yessoensis (assembly GCF_002113885.1). Taxonomy (NCBI): domain Eukaryota; kingdom Metazoa; phylum Mollusca; class Bivalvia; order Pectinida; family Pectinidae; genus Mizuhopecten; species Mizuhopecten yessoensis. The sequence continues at coordinate 113,142 of NW_018405437.1, forward strand.
TGCAAAGAATATTCTGAACGATAAAAGTAATACCATTAATATTCGAAGAATAAATTCAAGTGTGCAGTATCCGCTGCCTGTTTTTTTTTACTGCCACTTAGAAATCCTGTGTCCAGCAGCTTTGCTGCATTTTCATGTTAAACCAATTTACAGTCAATGATGGTTTGTCGGATAGAACCAGGGATAGTACTTCGCCTTTCACAATGACAACCGTGTTTCGAAATCTTGTTTTCGATTTCGAACGTTAAAAGAAATTGGGTCACCTGTCTGTAGGGTTAACGATAAGATTATGAGCTGTTTACAGGCGAGGCCTAACGACAACGAAATATCAGCCACACCAATATCGTACTTATGTAAACAAGAATTTGATCTGATTTGTTGTCGTTGTTATATAGTGACATTGCTGTGGTTGTTATATAGTGACATTGCTGTGGTTGGTATATAGTGAAATTGTTGTGGTTGTCATATAGTGACATTGTTGGGGTTGTTATATAGTGACATGTTTGTGGTTGATATATAGTGACATTGCTGTGGTTGGTATACAGTGAAATTGTTGTGGTTGTCATATAGTGACATTGTTGTCATTGTTATATAGTGACATGTTTGTGGTTGATATATAGTGAAATTGTTGTGGTTGTCATATAGTGACATTGTTGTGGTTGTTATATAGTGACATTGTTGTGTTTGTTATATAGTGACATTGTTTGTGGTTGTTATAAATCGACATTGCTGTGGTTGGTATATAGTGAAATTGTTGTGGTTGTTATATAGTGACATTGTTGTGGTTGGTATATAGTGAAATTGTTGTGGTTGTTATATAGTGACATTGTTGTGGTTGTTATAAAGTGACATTGCTGTGGTTGTTATATAAGGACATTGTTGTGGTTGTTATATAGTGACATTGTTGTGGTTGTTATAAATCGACATTGCTGTGGTTGGTATATAGTGAAATTGTTGTGGTTGTTATATAGTGACATTGTTGTGGTTGTTATAAAGTGACATTGCTGTGGTTGTTATATAGTGACATTGTTGTGTTGTTATATAGTGACATTGTTGTGTTTGTTATATAGTGACATGTTTGTGGTTGTTATATAGTGACATTGCTGTGGTTAGTATATAGTGACATTGTTGTGATTGCTATAAAGTGACATTGTTGTGGTTGGTATATAGTGACATTGCTGTGCTTGGCATATAGGGCCATTGCTGTGGTTGTTATATAGTGACATTGTTGTGTTGTTATATAGGGACATTGTTGTGTTTGTTATATAGTGACATGTTTGCGGTTGTTATATAGTGACATTGCTGTGGTTGTTTTAAAGTGACATTGCTGTGGTTGTTATATAGTGACATTGCCGTGGTTAGTATATAGTGACATTGTTGTGATTGCTATAAAGTGACATTGTTGTGGTTGGTATATAGTGACATTGCTGTGCTTGGCATATAGGGCCATTGCTGTGGTTGTTATATAGTGACATTGTTGTGTTGTTATATAGTGACATTGTTGTGTTTGTTATATAGTGACATGTTTGCGGTTGTTATATAGTGACATTGCTGTGGTTGTTATAAAGTGACATTGATGTGGTTGTTATATAGTGACATTGTTGTGGTTGTTGTAAAGTGACATTGTTGTGGTTGTTATATAGTGACATGGTTGTGGTTGTTATATAGTGACATGTTTGTGGTTGATATATAGTGACATTGCTGTGGTTGTTATATAGTGAAATTGTTGTGTTGTTATATAGTGACATTGTTGTGTTTGTTATATAGTGACATGTTTTTGGTTGTTATATAGTGACATTGCTGTGGTTGGTATATAGTGACATTGTTGTGATTGCTATAAAGTGACATTGTTGTGGTTGGTATATAGTGACATTGCTGTGGTTGGTATATAGTGACATTGTTGTGATTGCTATAAAGTGACATTGTTGTGGTTGGTATATAGTGACATTTTTGTGGATGTTATATAGTGACATTGCTGTGGTTGTTATATAGTGACATTATTGTGGTTGTTATATAGTGACATTGTTGTGGTTCTTATATAGTGACATTGTTGTGGTTGTTATATAGGGACATGTTTGTGGTTGTTATATAGTGACATTTTTGTGGATGTTATATAGTGACATTGCTGTGGTTGTTATAAAGTGACATTTCTGTGGTTGTTATATAGTGACATTGTTGTGTTTGTTATATAGTGACATGTTTTTGGTTGTTATATAGTGACATTGCTGTGGTTGTTTTAAAGTGACATTGCTGTGGTTGTTATATAGTGACATTGCTGTGGTTGTTATAAAGTGACATTGTTGTGGTTGTTATATAGTGACATGTTTGTGGTTGTTATATAGTGACATGTTTGTGGTTGTTATAAAGTGACATTGCTGTGGTTGTTATATAGTGACATGTTTCTGGTTGTTATATAGTGAGATTGCTGCGGTTGTTATAAAGTGACATTGCTGTGCTTGTTATATAGTGACATTGTTGTGGTTGTTATAAAGTGTCATTGTTGTGGTTGTTATATAGTGATGACATTGTTGTGGTTCTTATAGAGTGACATTGTTGTGGTTGTTATATAGGGACATGTTTGTGGTTGTTATATAGTGACATTTTTGTGGATGTTATATAGTGACATTGCTGTGGTTGTTATATAGTGACATTATTGTGGTTGTTATATAGTGACATTGTTGTGGTTCTTATAGAGTGACATTGTTGTGGTTGTTATATAGTGACATTGCTGTGGTTGGTATATAGTGACATTGCTGTGGTTGTTATATAGTATTGTTGTGGTTGTTATATAGTGACATTGCTGTGGTTCTTATAGAGTGACATTGTTGTGGTTGTTATATAGTGACATTGTTGTGGTTGTTATATAGTGACATAGTTGTGGTTGTTATATAGTGACATATTTGTGGTTGTTATATAGTGACATGTTTGTGGTTGTTATATAGTGAGATTGCTGTGGTTGTTATAAAGTGACATTGCTGTGGTTGTTATATAATGACATTGCTGTGGTTGTTATATAGTATTGTTGTGGTTGTTATATAGTGACTTAGTTGTGGTTGTTATATAGTGACATATTTGTGGTTGTTATATAGTGACATGTTTGTAGTTGTTATATAGTGACATTGCTGTGTTTGTTATATAGTGACATTGCTGTGGTTGGTATATAGTGAAATTGTTGTGGTTGTTATATAGTGACCTTGCTGTGGTTGTTATATAGTGACATTGTTGGGGTTGTTATATAGTGACACGGTTGTGGTTCTTATATAGTGACATTGCTGTGGCTGTTATATAGTGACATTGTTGTGGTTTTTATATAGTGACATTGCTGTGGTTGTTTTATAGTGACATTGTTGTGGTTGTTATAAAGTGACATTGATGTGGTTGTTATATAGGGACATTATTGTTGTTGTTATATAGTGACATTGTTGTCATTGTTATATAGTGACATTGTTGTGGTCGTTATATAGTGACATTGTTGTGGTTGTTGTAAAGTGACATTGTTGTGGTTGTTATATAGTGACCTTGCTGTGGTTGTTATATAGTGACATTATTGTTGTTGTTATATAGTGACATTGTTGTGGGTGTTATATAGGGACATGTTTTTGGTGGTTATATAGTGACATTGCTGTGGTTAGTATATAGTGACATTGTTGTGATTGCTATAAAGTGACATTGTTGTGGTTGGTATATAGTGACATTGCTGTGGCTGGTATATAGTGACATTGCTGTGGTTGTCATATAGTGACATTGTTGTTGTTGTTATATAGTGACATTGTTGTCGTTGTTATATAGTGACCTTGTTGTGGTTGTTATATAGTGACATGTTTGTGGTTGTTAGATAGTGACATTGCTGTGGTTGTTATAAAGTGACATTGCTGTTGTTGTTATATAGTGACATTGTTGTGTTTGTTATATAGTGACATGTTTGTGGTTGTTAGATAGTGACATTGCTGTGGTTGTTATAAAGTGACATTGCTGTTGTTGTTATATAGTGACATTGTTGTGTTTGTTATATAGTGACATGTTTGTGGTTGATATATAGTGACATTGCTGTGGTTGTCATATAGTGACATTGTTGTTGTTGTTATATAGTGACATTGTTGTCGTTGTTATATAGTGACATTGTTGTGTTTGTTATATAGTGACATGTTTGTGGGTGTTATATAGTGACATTGCTGTGGTTGGTATATAGTGACATTTCTGTGGTTGTTATATAGGGACATTATTGTTGTTGTTATATAGTGACATTGTTGTGGCTGTTATATAGTGACATAGTTGTGGTTGTTATATAGTGACATATTTTTGGTTGTTATATAGTGACATGTTTGTAGTTGTTATATAGTGACATTGCTGTGGTTAGTATATAGTGACATTGTTGTGATTGCTATAAAGTGACATTGTTGTGGTTGGTATATAGTGACATTGCTGTGGTTGTTATATAGTGACATTGTTGTGGTTGGGTTGCGGTAAATGTTTACTACGAGTACGCTATTTAAGTCATTCTGTTTTTGTTGATAATAAGCATAACAATACTATCGCAGAGTTGTTATTTTTACGTTGTAATTTTAAAATGCACGTGAACATCATATACGTCATTTTCTGAAGTGCCTTCCGTTTTGGAGACCGCAGTGGGACAGTACCTTGTGCAGCAGATGGCGGGTCATTTGGAGACCGCAGTCCCTTGTCAACAACGTTAATTTGTTATATGTTAACGTATCTACTTATCGAGGTATAGAAACCCAAGGAAATCCAAACTCCGACTAGCAACAAAATATATTACGTCTCGTCTACTTTAGATAGCCGTGATTAACATCTGGAAAAGTGGCATTTGCAAAATAATTCACTTTAAAGATGTACTTTTCTGATGATTAAATCATATTCAAGTCTCCTTTTGATCTGGTGTAACGGGTTCTTGTAATATTTAACAAATTATGATCAATTTAAAAACATGCAGGCTGAACAGTTTGTCAAAAAATTAGATGCCTATTGTTTGTAAAATGTCAATATGAAACAAGGATATGCAACAAATTCGAAAATTGTTCATTATTGGTATTTTTTTGTATATTTTGTGTAAATGATGCACTTTTGAAATTTAACCCCGAAAAAGGTCAGAGAAAAACCCCCACAAGTATGGGACAAAAGAACAAGCTAAAGGACCTTCCGTTTTTGTGGCTGTTTTAGAAAGAGAAACACATTTTTTTTCCAAGAAATCTTTATAAAAAAAAAATAGTAGAACTTTTTACATCAAGAGTAAAATCTGCTAAGAATGGTGAAAAAATGAGTAATCTTTTTTATGAAAATAAAGGAATGGGTAAGTTACATTTTAAATCCGTTTTTTTTTGTAGTTAAACGAATTACTTGAAGAAATTTTACTTCTTTCATTCAAACGAAAGTACCATTTTATCAATTCTAAAAACATTCATACATATCGGATAACACGCTTAAAAGAAATTGTATGAATTTGTCTGAAAATGGTCAAAACCCAGACCATCACCTAAAATCACCTATTGTGTTGAATTGGTTGACCGATCATAGTCCAAAAACTAACACTCAGACACATAATTCTTTTTGCATTTTCTGCTTTGCCATTAACTCCTTTTTCCAAAAATGCATATCAGGAAAAAAAGTTTAATACAGGATTTATATTACTTCTCCGAGAAGTTCATCCTCAAGTGTACTTTAGTTTGATGTCTTACGGTCTCAGATAAAAACAACCCACACTCATTTCTACATCTTGTTCATATAGTATAAATAAATGCATATGAAATTACCATTTCTAAACATTAAATAGAGTGTTCCTCATAAACAAAAGTATGCCAAAAGTGTACAAGTGTGTGGAATGGGGCAATCACAAAGCTGGCACGGGAAAGTCTTCTGAAGGCTTGGTTATGACAGGACGGGCCTTCTGTTGCTAAATACAGCGATCCTTTCCAGTCATCCGAAGCCATTAAGATGGACAATTTTGCGGCAAACAATCCCATACGACCATTGATTGTGACGTGCAGTTACTATGTGTTTGATTAAATATGGGAAATTAATTTTACAAATATATTTCCGACATTTGTTTCCTTATCACAACAAAGCGAAATTTCATAATACTCGACATTGCGATTTACCAGGTCGAAGTTCAAGATACATTTTTTAAAATATTAGCTCATGAAAATCACGTATATTTTCGACTCACTAATTTAATATATAGACTTTAAAGCTCTAAATAAAGAGATAGTTACTCCAAATATTATTTCAGGTTAACAAGTAATAATTTGAAATTCGACTTTGCTCAGAAGAAATTGCTAAAACTCAAAAAATAATATTCAAGTTTGCATATTTTCTTCTTCTATTCACAAATATCATTACTTAAATACTTCACTTAAGAGAATACGCATGAAATGTAATAAAATATATTTGACAATTCCATGAAAAGAAACGTACTACAATGTAATACTCTGATAAGTCATCCCGAACACTATATATAGATATCGGTTGTTTGTCAGACGTTATAGCGTGCAGTTGTCGACGATGTTCATGATACAATAAACCTCGAAATGTATAAATATATTACCCCAATGAAAATATCTCTATTACAATTACTATACACTTTTATCAATCGTCAATATTAAAGTAACATGCTGCACTTTCCCATTATTTATTGGCTAATGTTTGAGTTATCTCCCTTAAAGGTTTGAGTTATTCCCCTTTCTATTTAATGAATACATGTATAATCAGTTTAGTTAGCTTCCTACCGGACTTACTGTATCTAAGCGTTCAGACTTATGGCAATAGCAAATACTCTGTATACATGTAACTTCTAAATGCTTCGTCCACTAACCACCCCATACTAAAATAGCCATTGGTAACCAAGTACTTGCTGCTAACTAATTATTTAATAAGGAATGTCCACCACAATTAAAAAGGACATACCTACCACTGTATAAAAGAGACCTACCATCCTATTGAGGACACGCCTACAACTAAAAATATGTTTGTACTGGTGTTTTTTTTTTATCTCTAGCACACATGTAGTACACACGTAAATCTCATATATATATGTAATATATATTCTGTGTATATTCTGTAAAAACAATCTTTGCTATATTAGCATTGTATGTATACTACGTCCTAAGTTATTCTTGTGTGATATACAAGTATTCATTCATTATTAACTATGTCTTTTATTTACCTATTCTGAATACTATTTATCTGTGATCACATTTAATGCTTTTCATATTTTAACAGGTAGGTGACTCCCAATCACTTAGAAACCTGGGATATGTATACTTTCTTTTTCTGTGATGATTATAACTGTTTTATTATTAATGTATATGTGATTATCTCCCTTTACTTGTTATAATATGTTATTGTTATTTGTACATGTTTGTCGCAATAATAGCTCTCAAGAGCTAATGTTCCTTGTTTACCTGTATGCGACGTTAAATAAAGTTTCTTGTATCTTGTTTTCTTGTATCTTGTAGGTGTAGCGACCCCAGCGTTTGATATACACTGTAGCAAACATCGCTGCATTGTAATATATTTACATTTGCCCCCGCGCCGTCCCATTACAACAGTGTTAGAGGGCAAGTGTAATTATATAGGCTATAATTTCAAATGCTCGACTATAATTACAACTGCCTGTTTCAGGTGTAGGAATATGTAAAGAAAAAAAATGGCCGCCTGAAATGTATTTTGAGGCAGGGCAAATGGTTTTTGTAGGAATATGTCTTAAAAAAGAAAAATATGTAAATATAAAAAAATACCTGGTTGTCTGGATGTAATTATTGTTAATATAATTACAAGTGGCCTCTGGCAAATCAAATTGTATCAACAATAATTACATCCAGACAACCAGTTATTGTTTAAATGAACGGTATAGCAGGTTTCATTTGGAATTTAGATTTATATCCAGTCAAATAGTATGTATACTTATATTCGTTACAATTCTAGGTTAAGCATTACATCAAAAATTTGTAAAATTACATTTGACGTAACACTATGTTTTCATAAAAAAATGTTATGTTATGCTAGTTTCCCATGATAACAGTGATTTGGAAGGTCAACACATTTCACTTATGTCAACATAACGTTTAATAGTTGACATTTCGAGTTAGTTTGTCGCATTATTTATTAGCCGGTCAAAATGTAATTTTAGATGCTCAGTATCTGGACATTTGGAAATTTCGTGCTAGTGGCTTTAGGTTCTATTTCGTAAGTCGACAGTTCGATTTGGTACATGTAACATACAACTTTCGATTATCGATATAATTAATTGTCGATAATAAGAAAAACATTCGCAGTAGATACCTTTTATTGTTATTATTTAATGATTTTTGGTACATTGTATTAAGTAAAACAGATTTTCTACTTTTGAGGAACGTTTACCATTGCTCATCGTTCCGCTTTACTGTCATTGATACACGTTGTACCGCGGGAGTGCTCTTATACATATAGTTACAGTGTACTTGGAGTATAGTGTCAGTGCTATAATATATATTTGCATCTATTTACATGAGCACAAGTTACAGACATGAATGAAAACGAAATTGACGTTTTCCACGTCGATGTATTCATCAAGGGATCATGGTTTTATGGTCGTATTGTTTTGCAAGACCCGTCTCTTTCGCGCAGTATAACCAAGTCTCTGTCTTTTACCTCCAGTGTATGCGAGATTTCGCCTCTTGCGCACAGTATATCCGAGATCATTTCTTTTGTCTGCAGTGTATGCGAGATCATTTCTTTTGTCTGCAGTGTATGCGAGATCTCGCCTTTTTCGTGCAGTGTATCCAAGTTCCCGTCTTTTGTCTGCAGTGTATGCGAGATCTCGCCTTTTTCGTGCAGTGTATCCGATGTCCCTTCTTCGTTGCGCAGTGTAGCCTAGTTCCCGCCTTTTCTGTGCAGAGTAGGGAACTGCTGCAGCGCCAGACTTGTCTTTCGTTAGACTTTTATATTCTGGGTACTGAGGAACAATCTCCTTTGGTGCTGATTTGAATAGTTCTAGCTCAAGATATGGATCCGATGTTCCTGATATAAAAAGTAAATTTTTGAATAAAGACAACATTCATGTTTCTTTCACTGGAAATAGACCTATTTTCTTTCTTCATATTCAGTACAATTATTTACCATGATTGTATTTTACTTCTTTCAGCGGCTTTCAAAAATTCATTTAATAGTGTGAATAATTCATTTAAAAGGGTAAATAATTAACTTAATCATTTTTTTATCATATTTGATATCCGCTTTCCACATCAGTGTTCACTGTAACAGATCAGCATTACTTTCCGATTCGTTTACGAAACTTCTTTGTGAAACACTAGTTGGTGTTATTAAAAAAAACTTAATTTGTCATGAATCATGTTTGATCTACTTTTGTTCATTGGAAATATATATACATTGTACCGACGAGTATAATGATAACGAAATCATGACCCTCTACACTTACACTTTGCTTGATCGTTGTTATAGCAAAGATAGTATTGCCACCACTAACTAGGTCCTGTAGTTCTCGACCGTGCTGTATCTGAACTATGTGGACTACTTCACTTACAAAATAACGAAAACCAAAACGCATAAGTATTGGAAATATTCCAAAGATGTTTGGTGGGAAATTATTACAAAGCTATAAGACAATACGGATGCGAGGTGATTTTTTAAAGTCGTAGACAAAAAATAGACTTGAAAAGTACAAAGATTATATTTTATAAAACAAATGTATTTACTATCTGTGTTACCAGCTCTATGTCTGATGTGTCCTGATGTATTTACACTGTATCACCGGGAGAGACTTTGGAAACACGGAATGTCTGTTTTTTAAAGTTCATATCTCATCTTTAACTCTTAATAACTTAAACTATGTCATGTGCCTTTCCTTGTTGCGGATTCCTTTTCGATACTCACCATCGATACTGGCCACACCACACAAACATAGCAGGGTCAGGGCGGTAAACACATCCATTCTTGTCAATGGTAATGTCGATATAAAATCTGAAATGTGTGTAAGAAAAGGAAGAGTAGTTTCGATACGTCAAGATGGTACTACAATATACTTCCTCACATCCATTGGCCTCTTTACCTCTATACAGAATGTATGCTCTCACCCACGTTACTGCAAGTAGATTCCACTGTATCATCACTCTTTAAATTTGTCGAGTATTTTTACAGAGATGTTTTAAAATAGATATTATACGATATAGCTTTACCTGTTTACTGGTCATGTTAAAGTCTGGTTAATGCTTTGTTTGATTTTGAAAATTTACATCGTGATGTTTTCCCTTTGATAATAATCAAACAAAGATATAACATATTGATGCATATATGAAAGATTGTCACTATTTGCTATATAATGACTCGCCCAAAACTTTGAGTATGAAAAACGACGACTAGATTCTGTTTGTGTTTTAACGAGGTGGATCACGGTGAATATTTTCTTGTGTCTTGTGTCATGCAACAGTTCATTGCAAAATTACTATCTTTTTCTTCAAATACGTTATAATGATGACAGTATTTTGCTGATATATCTTCATAAAAATGTACTGATACAGGATAACAAAATTAAAAAGGACCCAAATCGATCTCATACGTATGAAACAAACCTATTTTTAAATCTTTGCTAGTCGTGCAACAGTTCATGTTTTAACATAATGCCGACGTAGAAAACCCAACCATGTATATTTAATGTACGAGTATTATGAATTAAAAAAGTTGTTTGTTCCATATGTTAAAATGGCGCGTGCGGCTTAGGACCATATGCCTTTTTTTTCGGAAACTAGGAATTATCTTACAGTATGGAAATACTTTTATCCATACAAAAACAGAGACTTAGGACGAGGTAATATTTATTACCGGGATGGGACCGATACAACATATTTTAATAAAACAAAAACATTGCATATCCTTTGGCCATAAAATACATAGAAATATCATATGCATATAGCGACATTGCAAGTAAATATGTCCCAATATGATATACCTTTGTTAACAGCTGAGAACGATAACATATCTTCATAACTTATAATGAAATAAACACATTTTTGAGATGACCTCGTGCTTGTCTCGATCTACGCTCTCCTGCTTGGTATCTTTTACAACGAGAGGAGATGTATAATATGTAGACATTTTTACGGATTAGTGTAGGGGCAAAGTTGAGTTTTCGGCCTGGGAAATAAAACATCACGCTAGCATTTCTTCTGACATCATCAATCATACAGTGATTCAAGATTTCCCCTCGGAGGAAAATAAATACCCATAAACAAATCAACACTGGACTTTATCTAAACAATTATATATAGTAAAACGTGCTGATTTATTAACCTCGTATATTACACTATCTTGACGTTCTTATGTTTCTATGAGTCCCGGGGCTGCGGTGGCTGGGTGGTTAAGGCGTCTGACTAGCCTCCACCAATGGGTCGAGGTTTCAAGGCCTACGTGGGGCAGTCGCCAGGTACTGTCCGCAGGTCGGTGGTTTTCAGGCTTTCGTCGGACACAAAAACTGCTCAAGTTTATTTTTTGTTCAATAGACGGTAATCCGGAAATAATCGTTCATAAAACTGATACTATAATACTGATACATGAGCTGATCTTTAAATAAAATATGATAATATACACGTACAAACGTCCAAGCAAGCTGTCATCACTCAGAATGCAAGTGTATATAACTTAACAATTCTGTGATAAAATATCTCATAAACATATCTCACTTGTTGTGGCCTGTGGCATATCAATTGATAATTTAACATCCTAGTTTGACACTGGTAGTTGACTATTAGTCCCCGGGGTTAACCGTCACCTTGAAGGGGTCGACAATGCCAGTGGTATACATGTACTTGGCAGTTATTCTGTAGCTGGAAACACTCTGTCACGATTTATATTAAATATACTAATTTAATTAGGGATAATTTATAGTAACATATACGTAAGCTATTCATTTTTAGCCCCAGTAGCATGCTGGGATGAAGTGCTACCAAGTTTGTTCAAATGAATGACCTTGACCCCCTTTCAAGGTCACTAAGGTCAAATGTCTTAAAATCTTCAAATAACTTCTTCTTAATAACCAAAGGCCCAGGGTACTGGTATTGGGCCTGTAGCATACTGGGAGGAAGGGCTACCAAGTTTGCTCAAATAAATGATCTTGACCCACTTTCAATATCACCGGGGTCAAATGTCGTCAAATCTTCAAACGACTTCTTCTTAATAACCAAAAGGCCCAGGGTACTGGTATTGGGCCTGTAGCATGCTGGGAGGAAGGGCTACCAAGTTTGCTCAAATAAATGATCTTGACCCACTTTCAATATCACCGGGGTCAAATGTCGTCAAATCTTCAAACGACTTCTTCTTAATAACCAAAAGGCCCAGGGTACTGGTATTGGGCCTGTAGCATGCTGGGAGGAAGGGCTACCAAGTTTGCTCAAATAAATGATCTTGACCCACTTTCAATATCACCGGGGTCAAATGTCGTCAAATCTTCAAACGACTTCTTCTGAATAACCAAAAGGCCCAGGGTACTGATATTTGGCCTTGTAGCATGCTGGGATAAAGGGCTACCAAGTTTGTTCAAATAAATGATCTTGACCCACTTTCAAGGTCACAGGGGTCAAATATGTTTAACCAAAAGGCCCAGGGTACTGATATTGGGCCTGTAGCATGCTGGGATAAAGGGCTACCAAGTTTGTTCAAATGAATGACATTGACCCACTTTCAACCTAATGTCCTTGTTCGACATTCAAAGTCACAGGCGTCATATGTTTAAGTCTTTTAATAGGTTATTATGAATCAAACACTGATATTCTGCCTGTAGCTGTATTTTAGTTCACTTTTAAGAGTATAAGTGTGAGATTAATACCAGGTGAGCGATGCAGGCCCATTGGGCCTCTTACCATGTTTATATCTGCTGTAGTCAAACGTTTCTACATATATTCTTGAATCTTTACACAAGGACTTCTATCCTTATGACCTTGAGTACCATCATTGATTCCTAAAAGATAACCAAATAATGTCGCAGACAACACGACCGGTAGCCTTCTTAAAAATTCTGACGCGATAAAGAGAAAGCATTTTCGATTGCCTGTAAATACGGAACATGACATATCGCCATGCTCGTTGACTCGCGGTTCGGTATCTATTAAACTATTACCGACCTCCTTTTTCAACAAATCAAAAACAAGAAAAAAAACACAAAACAAAATAATTTTCTATCAATATAACATTATGTCCTCGTTCTCGGTAAATCACATCTGCTTATAAGTTTCTACAATACCCTGACTATATCTAGGGGAATAAGATTCTTTTTTGTAAACAATTATCAACGCAATAAAAAAATTACGCAGAATTTGAACTTTAAAGGAAAATACAAAATAACCGTATTAAAATATTTGGGACTAATAAGGTAGAAATTTTCCGCATGCGTACCCAAGATATTTCTTGTCAAAGTGAAAAATATAATTAATAGTTTATAAATTAAATTTACTCTGGTTCAACGTTTAAAATTAGGATAGCATTTCGGCATTAATCCTTATTTCTAGCTAAAAGTGAAAATAGTATTTGTGTAGGCCTATAAATTTACAATAACTATAAAGTGATTCTGTTTAACAAGTAGTGATGTGACTGCGATTGTTCAATATACATTTCTCCATGCAGCCTTGTGATATTTCTTTGCTTGTAACACACCGACATTCGTGTAAAAACATATCGAAAAAGTTCTATGTGGGTAGCTATATTAACACATCCAACTGCATACCGTCTGCAGTATTCCATGGATATTTCTCATTACTATTATTGTAACAAAATATCGAAATCATTTCATGTGCGTAGTTATGCAAATGTATTAAAACATTTATCTGAATACCGTCAATTGTAATAGTTAAATAAAATTAAAAAAAATATCATATAAAAACTAAAAAGTGCACGCTCGTAGGTTCGATATGAATATTTGTCAGTTACCCTGTTTAGTATGATATTAGTAAAACAGCTATAGACAGAGCGTATTTTAATACTTCTATATATATGTATATATATATGTGTGTGTGTGTGTGTGTGTGTGTGTGTGTGTGTGTGTGTGTTAACGATGCAGTGCGACCTCTTATTGTATGATGTAGATACCTACATAGGTACAACAGCCAATGTCAGTCAACTATTTCCAACGCTTCTGTTTCAATACAATTTTGTAATTTATGTTACTGCAGTAATGAATTAACTAAATTTGTAATATAATAACGATACTATAAAACATAGCGCCAAATAGAAATTGTAAAATAACCCTAAAGCGCTGTACATGAATGATACATATTTTACAGCGACCGTTATAGATATCGTAGATAAAAATGCATACAAATCAGCATTATACATTAAGCAACAAAACAATTATCTTAATATGCATATACATGATTATATAAAAGGTAGGTATGTGTATAGCATCGTTATATCTACTTAATTTAGCCCATTTGAAATTATGTTCATACCTTATCGTTACTAGGAAACCGCAGAGAGATGTTCCCGTTGAAGAGCGAAATGTGTATACATGCAGGCCTGTGTACGTGTTGTGTGTGTATGAGGATATACTGTCTAGACAGATGTGAGTTTTGTTGACAAGGGACATGTGACACTGCATAAGCATTACATTTGCAATTACATTTATCAAATGAACTTATCATATGAGACAAAAAGTAAAACAAAAGCAACGGAAGAATACCATTAATAAACTCAATCTAAGAACATATATACTCAAACGCAAAAACCAATATAGAGATAAAATTAGCTTTATCAAATCTAATAGTATCAAGTATGTTGTGATTACTTAAAACTTTAACTAAGGGTTATTTCAAAGTCAGAAGTTTACCTGGGAATCCCGTCACAGGAATCAGATGTTTTAAGTACATAGCTTCAGTTGCAGTATGAGAAATGCTTATGAATTGTGGGCCCTGTTTGACTCATTCTCCAAATCGCACTCCAAGAGAGTCAAAGAACGGCAAAACTGTTACACAACGAAAGAACATTTATTTAAGTTTTCAAAGCATAAACAAATCTTCACATGTCGAATAAGATTTCACGGTGCAGTAATACCTTCACAGTTCAGTACGAATTTCACGATGTAGTAATACCTTCACAGTTCAGTACGAATTTCACGATGTAGTAATACCTTCACAGTTAGGTAAGCATTTCACGGTGTAGTTATACCTTCACAGTTCAGTACGAATTTCACGTTTTAATAATACCTTCAAAGTTTGGTAAGACTTTCACCGTTCAGTAATACCTTTACAGTTCGGTAACAATTTCAGTATTTAATAATACCTTCACAGTTTGGTAAGACTTTCACGGTGTAGTGTAAACTTCACAGTTTGGTAAGACTTCCATTGTGTAGTAATACCTCCACAGTTCAGAAATAATTTCACGGTGCAGTAATACTTTCCCTGTTAGATAATTCCTTCACAGTTCGGTAAGACTTTCACGGTTTAGTAATAACTTCATAGTTTGGTAAAACTTTCACTGTGTAGTAATACCTTCACAGTTCAGTAAGACTTTCACGGTGTTGTACTACCTTCACAGTTCGGTAAGACTTTCACACAGAAATAACTTCACAGTTTGGTAAGACTTTCAAGGTGCGGTTATACCTTCACAGTTCAGTAGGACTTTTATGGTGCAGAAATACCTTCACAGTTCAGTAATACTTTCACGCAGAAATAACTTCACAGTTTGGTAAGACTTTCAAGGTGCGGTTATAATACCTTCACAGTTCAGTAGGACTTTTACGGTGCAGAAATACCTTCACAGTTCAGTATGACCTTCACGTTGTACTTTTTTATTTGATGATAATCACAATGAAAGTTAGAAAACCGTTCCTCTTCTTAGAACAGCCCAGATACTTTTCATGGTTCTAATATTTCACAATATACGGTTTGAAAGACAGAAAGAAAAGTTGTGAAATACTGAACGATTTTGGAAATTGGATGTCAAATGCAGCTTGAAAAACAAGAGGCCCATGGGCCTTAACGGTCACCTGATATATTTACACAGAGAGTTGATTTTGTTTTTAACATGAACAGAAATATTATTCAAAGTGACAAAAAACAATAAATCCCCCTTATTCAATATCTAGCATACAGATTTCAGACTAAAAAGGATTTGAAACAAGCACCTCTGATTCTTAACAAGGAAAATGAAGAAATTTTAGCACACTGACTCCTTTGAGCCCCACCCTACAGCCCTTGGGGGTAGGGCTGGCTCCCAATTTTCAAAGTATCAAACTGTCAATTCAAGGTTATAATTCCAATTAAGTTATTAACATGTAATATTCAAAGTATCATTTGCCATTATAAACCAAAAAAAATTTTGCCCCCCCCCCCCCTCCTTCCCCAGGGGGTAAACGTGAGACCCTAGGGTCATAAACCTTAAGACCCTTCCATCTATGAAGAGTATCTTCACAGTTCAGTAGGACTTTTATGGTGCAGAAATACCTTCACAGTTCAGTATGACCTTCACGTTGTACTTTTTTATTTGATGATAATCACAATGAAAGTTAGAAAACCGTTCCTCTTCTTAGAACAGCCCAGATACTTTTCATGGTTCTAATATTTCACAATATACGGTTTGAAAGACAGAAAGAAAAGTTGTGAAATACTGAACGATTTTGGAAATTGGATGTCAAATGCAGCTTGAAAAACAAGAGGCCCATGGGCCTTAACGGTCACCTGATATATTTACACAGAGAGTTGATTTTGTTTTTAACATGAACAGAAATATTATTCAAAGTGACAAAAAACAATAAATCCCCCTTATTCAATATCTAGCATACAGATTTCAGACTAAAAAGGATTTGAAACAAGCACCTCTGATTCTTAACAAGGAAAATGAAGAAATTTTAGCACACTGACTCCTTTGAGCCCCACCCTACAGCCCTTGGGGGTAGGGCTGGCTCCCAATTTTCAAAGTATCAAACTGTCAATTCAAGGTTATAATTCCAATTAAGTTATTAACATGTAATATTCAAAGTATCATTTGCCATTATAAACCAAAAAAAATTTTGCCCCCCCCCCCCCTCCTTCCCCAGGGGGTAAACGTGAGACCCTAGGGTCATAAACCTTAAGACCCTTCCATCTATGAAGAGGATTTGATTCTACCCTATCTGGGTCTTGAGAAGAAGATTTTCGAAATTTCAGTTCATTCAACCCTTTTTATCAGCCCCTGGGGGTACGCCAGGGCTCATAGGTGCATACTATCAAACTGCTACCTAATACTTATAATGCTAACCCAAATTGAATTACGTCCAATGATAATTAAACAAAAATTGGTCCAAAATGTGATTTCCCTATATAAACTATAGTAAAGTTTAACCCCTCCCCAGGGTGAAACGTGTGACCCCAGGGTCATGAAATTCACAATTTTGGTAAAGCACTTTAAGACCCTTCCATCTATGAAGGGTATTTGATTCTACCCTATCTGGGTCTTGAGAAGAAGATTTTCGAAATTTCAGTTCATTCAACCCTTTTTATCAGCCCCTGGGGGTACGCCAGGGCTCATAGGTGCATACTATCAAACTGCTTCCTAATACTGATAATGCTAACCCAAATTGAATTACGTCCAATGATAATTAAACAAAAATTGGTCCAAAATGTGATTTCCCTATATAAACTATAGTAAAGTTTAACCCCTCCCCAGGGTGAAACGTGTGACCCCAGGGTCATGAAATTCACAATGTTGGTAAAGCACCTTAAGACCCTTCCATCTATGAAGAGTATTTGATTCTACCCTATCTGGGTCTTGAGAAGAAGATTTTTGAAATTTCAGTTCATTCAACCCTTTTTATCAGCCCCTGGGGGTAAGCCAGGGCTCATAGGTGCATACTATCAAACTGCTACCTAATACTTATAATGCTAACCCAAATTGAATTACTTCCAATGATAATTAAACAAAAATTGGTCCAAAATGTGATTTCCCTATATAAACTATAGTAAAGTTTAACCCCTCCCCAGGGTGAAACGTGTGACCCCAGGGTCATGAAATTCACAATGTTGGTAAAGCACCTTAAGACCCTTCCATCTATGAAGAGTATTTGATTCTACCCTATCTGGGTCTTGAGAAGAAGATTTTTGAAATTTCAGTCCATTCAACCCTTTTTGGCCCCATTCATCAGCCCCTGGGGGTCAGCCAGGGCTCATAGGAACATACTATCAAACTGCTACCTAATACTGATAATGCTAATCCAAATTGAATTACTTCCAATGGAAATTAAACAAATGTTGGTCCAAAATGTGATTTCCCTATATAAACTATAGTAAAGTTTACCCCCTCCCCAGGGGGAAATGTGAGACCCCAGGGTCAAGAAATTCACAATTTCGGTAAAGCACCTTAAGACCCTTCCATCTATGAAGAGTATTTGATTCTACCATATCTGGGTCTTGAGAAGAAGATTTTTGAAATTTCAGTCAATTCAACCCTTTTTGGCCCCACCCATCAGCCCCTGGGGGTCAGTCAGGGCTCATAGGTGCATACTATCAAACTGCTACCTAATACTGATAATGCTAACCCAAATTGAATTACTTCCAATGGAAATTAAACAAATGTTGGTCCAAAATGTGATTTCCCTATATAAACTATAGTAAAGTTTACCCCCTCCCCAGGGGGAAA
>NW_018405437.1:132106-280048 GCF_002113885.1 Mizuhopecten yessoensis
TGGAGAAGAAGATTTTTGAAATTTTAGTCAATTTGACCCTTTTTGGCCCCGCCCCTCAGGCCCCTGGGGGCTTAGGACTAAACCGGCAACTATTTTTGTTGACCTTTGTCCATGGAAGGTCCCTGCAAAATTTCATTGAAATTGGTTCAGGGGTTTTGGAGAAGAAGTCGAAAATGTAAATTGTTTACGGACGCACGACGGACGACGGACGACGACGGACAAAAGGCGATCGCAATATGTCACTTGAGACCTTGTCTCAGGTGACCTAATAAAAGCAATCAACATATCAGTCATTTGTTTTAATGAAAAAAGATGACAATGAGAATGAAATGATAGATGGTATTTTGAAACAATTGATCGGTATATCTTCATTTTTGAAATAGTATGTTATTTGTAAACATTTTCAGATATTTATATGAATGTGTCACAGTAGAATGAAAACCTCACACTTACCTACAGCTATGCTAGTGCAGCACCGTGTTGACCGACAACGTGACAGATAAATCATTGTTGTTGATAAAACCAAAAACAAGTCGTAAATGTCAGTCTTGGTATTTTAAACATCCAGTGGACGGTTTACCAATACACACATAACTGAATATATTATTTTGTATCTAGCACAGTTTTAAGACATCTTACTTATACCGTTTTCAACAATTGTCTCTGTCCTGTACTCGGTTTTAACGATATATGGTAATTTTAACATATATCTCCGGTCTAAAAAATCTCGGAATCCTTTTATCTCGAAACAATATATTCTATGGATCGTGATATGATAACAATTGGTTATCAAATGTATTTAGTGAGCTTATCTACCTAAGGTTCTCTGAAGTGGTAAACAGTTGATAGTGTTATAATAATATACAACAACATTTGATAAAGCGCCCTATCTAGCTAACATAAGCCACTCTAAAGCACTTTACAGTACATAGATATAGAGTTTTCCCGAGTGTCTTTTTAAAGTTTG
Organism: Mizuhopecten yessoensis; assembly: GCF_002113885.1. NCBI lineage: Eukaryota > Metazoa > Mollusca > Bivalvia > Pectinida > Pectinidae > Mizuhopecten > Mizuhopecten yessoensis. The sequence continues at coordinate 133,074 of NW_018405437.1, forward strand.
AAAATTAACTAACTCGAGTTAGATAAACGTGTTAACCAACCGACACGAGTAATGTAAAGTGTTTCTACCACTATTTCCCCATCTGACGGGCTCTGGCTGGTTGGCTGGTTGGCGTGTATTTGTAAAATTGTCACAAATTATCGACTTGTTTCTGTTGCATTATTTCCGCGGATACTCTTCCGCGCCGGAAAGACGCGTGATTAGGCCGCCTAGTCTATGTAGATATATATAGTAACAAAGTTTATAATGGCGTTGTTTCGTCATCGTAACAGTGGATGAGCGGTTTGATTGTGAACTCGAAGCCATACTCGCACGTGGAACCTACTGAATGAATTCAAGAATAGAACTTCCTAACCAGATGTGAAATCGTACAAATTGGGGGAATAACAACACAGTTTTGGTGTTTCACTTTTAAAGACAGCATGCGATTTGTCAGTGTTAGACGGCATTAATTTGATCTGATTTATCAAAAAACAAACTGCGTTTGCGATGCAAACAAACACAGAAACATCTAGTACTTAAAGATTGTTCTATATATTAACCGTGAGTAGATTGACCACTACCAATGCAAAATTCATGTTACAAATTGCTTAATACTTTCACACCTTAGCGACTGAAAAATATAACACAAAACCAAGTGCATACCCGTTTTACTGACAACTGTATCGGTTAATGAAGCTATTCAAATAACTTTTTAGTAACCCTCCACAATAGAAACTATATGTAAATGCGAACTACCTTTAAGCCATCTTTTCAGGAAATTGGTAGTGCAACGATAATTAATATTGAATGGCTATTGATACTCAGTTGTTACAAACAGAAAGTGATGCACCGGGACTGGAATAATGTTTCGTAGTTTAATACATCATAAATGGTTTAAATGTGGATGGTTAGATTTGAAAGACAAACTTTTTTTTTCTTTTCTGTTTTGTTCTTTATTGGTATTTTAATTACACCGACTTCTCGACCATATTAAGAATATTTGATATTATGTTCACAAAGGTATCATTACTTTTGTTGCAGCAAACAGGTCTAAGACAATTAATATGAAAAATGTATTACATGACTACGTTAATTAAATAAACAATTTGTTTTATAATTTGTAATTACGTACTTATTTTCGTTTTCATTACAATGGATAATTGATATCAAATGGTCAAAGGAAACACGTGTGCCCATCTGTTGTAACGTCTCGCCATGTCTCGTTTAAGTTTGTGAGAGTTCAGTCACCCTAATATAAAAATCCATTGCATTATAGCAAAATGAAATATGTAATTTAAACAGTGTGTGTCGTTGTTACGCACTCTATTGCCATTAAAGGTCCCCATGGAGTTATTCTAACATGTTCCCTAACGTCCGCATTCACTCCGATATTAGACCTCGGTGTGTCCATGTCATTTTTAATTGGTTTTAACTACATATATAAAAGCCAGGGATGACTTTTAACGACTTCAAAATCTTATACACACGCTCATCTGTAATCTTATATATATACGTTTATCAACAAAAATAACAAGAAAGAAAAAAGGAACGATACGAAGTTCATTCTCGATTAGCATCTTGTTTAAACACATCTTCCGATCCAGTTAGAACATTACTAGGTCAATCAAATCATATCAATATAACTTTAAACTGTGGTCATCAAGGAAGATGTAAATTAAATAGATAAATCAGAAGATTCATCCTTACATACGGTAAACTTTCCCAGGTCCTGTTGGCTTCATTTTGCGTAGACCAAACGCATATATTAGTTGCTTTAACTGTTAGTAAAATATTTCCAATCAGGAACTTATGAAATCGTCGCATTATAGATATATGTATTTTATCATATCGATGGTACACAAATGTTTAAACACGTCACAGAAACCTTTTCCAAAGTCCACACTAATCAGATAGCAGGCGTTTTTCTTCAATCCATATCATATCCACTACGACATAAACTACATTAATCATGCTCTAGAAATGTTGCCATAGCAGTATAGAAAAATACCGTAAAGAAAATTCTGTAAATATTTCTGAATTGTGAACTTGAAACCGGCGAGCATGGTTGTGCTCCCATTTATTTTGATTCTCAGAAGTATCCAAGATAATGTGCTACTTTCAATGGATTAACTAGCACTGCTGTTTTTAGTTTAATATAAAGATATTTTCAATACCTTTCAATCTCTTCAAATGATCAGGAACAGCATTTTCAAATATATTTTTTTTGAACGAGCGAAAACACTTCTCTCGATTTCTTGCCAAAGCACTTATTAGGTTGTTAAAGTTCCTAAGGTTCATATTAGCAAAGTATTAGTGAACAAAGCTATTAAATGACAATTAATCGTACTCAATTGCTAAGTCTATGGAGAAAAAAACCTCTCTTTTTTTTAACTAATATATTAATCACTGTTGTTGGCCCAAATTGAATCGAACAGGTGGGCTTAATGTGGGAGGAAACAGTAGTACCTGGAGAAAACCCACGTATTTGGGCAGGAGACCGATACCTTTCACGTCCGATCTGGGAGTCGAACCCCGGTCGCCTGGGTGAAATGTGAGTGCATTATCTACTGAGCCACCCAGCCATCCGAGTCCTTAACGTAGGAAACAACATAATTACATAGATCTTTAGCAGGAATGGTTTGCGTATTTATTTACATGCATTATTTATACAAAACGCAGAGAGAGAACACTGTCATGGGCTGTGGGAAGAGGCTGGTACAAAGTTCCCATCATTCACATACAAAACGTTATTATTTTTTAAACTTTGATAAATATGTATGTTTTAACTACAGTGTATCCCATTTTGTCCACAATTCGTCTGGTTTTAACCTTTCTTAACCAACAGTTTCTGGAATATCCAAACAACAATTTTTAAACTCATTAATTCCACGTCCAGAAAAACTATACCCGCTCCCCCAATAACTAAAGACCTTTCACCATTATCGGCTATCAGTATTGACTTATCTGTACATCAACAAAACAGACAGTGAACGGAATAATACGGCGCCAAAATTCCGATATTATTATGTGAGTAAAATAGTTTCAAATAGTTCGTTTTGATTTCCCTTATTTTGGAGCACAATGTATCACTTCCTTATATGGAATTTCGGAAATGACTAAATGGTTGAAAGATTTAAACATATTTTTAGGTCATTTTAAAGATGTGTATGTCTCTAAAGGGGATCTTACTAGTATTGTGTCATTTCCGAAAGATTTTATCTTGTTTTGAAGATAAGTAAAAAATGCTGGTAGATCAATTGGACAGCTTATTCATTAAAATTACAATTTAACATAATAATTCTCATTTTCAGAAAAAATATTTTCCATATCAGGTATCGTAATAATCCTCCATCTATTAATCAAAAGGAATCATTGCAATACCTGAACTATTTGAGGAAAACGGGGTATTTATTTATTTATTTATTTATTTATTCCCAATTCAACAGACCCAATGGTCCACATACAGTACAACATAAGTATGAAACATCACAGTCAGTTATGCATGTAACACAGAATAAAAGATTTTCATATTAAAAAAAAATGGAATTAGTGACAGCAAATACGTATGGTAAACTATCCACAGACATCCAGCATTCACAGGTCTGATGTCATATCTTGTTCGACATGTGTGGGAAAAACCCATAAAGTATGTCTCCTAATTGCATCATCATCAAGACCACGATAAATTAATGATGTGTGAGTATAGTTATTAGAGTTCATTATAAAATCCATCCCTTTGTTGAGTGTCAATATCGTGACTATAATAAAAGAAATATTGAATTCGTTATTACATTAATTGTGGAGTTGTGGAGTTTAAAACAGGTCAAATATAATGGTAAATTATCCCAGACGACATCTGCGTTTGGGTCTGATAAATGAAAGGTAAATTTGTTCTAGGGAATTCCGATCACGAATAAATTTTAATTTGCGTAATACTGAAAGTCGCTTGGATACTTTTGAAATTATGGAGTCTACATGATCTATCCAACAAAGCTCTGAGTTTAGTGTGACGCCAAGATGTTTATGAGAATTAACAGTTTTTATGATTGTGTTGTTCATCGTCAATGCAGGCATTTGACACTAATTATGTTTTCTGCTGATCAGTTGAGATTCGCTTTTATCTGCGTTAAAATTAACTAACCATTTCGATGCCCATTCCTTTTTAGAGATCCCTATTACACATTTATATATAAATCGACGTGCAGACGCTCATCAGATAAAGCGGTTAAGGGGTGACGCCATGCTTCAGTAAATGCTGAAATATTAAAGTCACTTAACTCAGTGAAAAATGTGTCCATTCTTTGTAGAATATTTTGGACATTATGATGAACAATACTGATATTATCTTTAATTGGGCCAGGGTTAGTTACGATATCACCACATACTAAGATGAATGCAATTAAGAAAATAAAAAGACTTTTTTTTTTTTTACAAAACATGACCTCCAAAGTCATATTCCACTTACAGATGTTTTTGGCGTGTTGTACGATGTGTGTTGGCAAAGGGGAATCCCGTTCTTATCTTACACGAACAAGTATCAAGGTAAAGTGTCAAAACTTTTGAACCAGTTGTTGCCATTACTCTAAATGCTGAACGTTAAGCAGGGAATACCAACTGCCATTTTCAAGGACTTTGGTATGTCCCGGCCTGGGAACAGAACCCAATGCCTTCCTCACCTGCGCGAACGTTCATCATTAAGCAAAAAGTGAGGTATTGTCAAGTAAGGCGCTAAGAAAATGTTGGAGAAATGGGATTTCACCCTGCGAGTTATGAAGTGGAATGACAAGTGAGACGGTTCGTATGTTTTACTCTAAAATCATTATCTTGAGAATGACATAAACCTATTTTGCAATGCAGGTATAAATGGGTATTTTTGTGTAATATCTGCCTTCATGAATAAAGAATATGTCTGTAAATTGTGAAAAAAAAACCTTTTTTCTGACAGTTTCCAAGCTTGTCATGACATCATTTTGTTGAAAACAATGACGTCATACAATTAAATTAATAACTTAATGAGAGTGACAAAGCCATGCTTTATCAAACGTAATGCTATTTGTAAGTGGTATTTTCTGACGCTGCCCGATTTTTCTATTACGCTCATATCGTGACCTGATTACCATCAGTGAGATGTCAGTTTTTACCATAATGAGAGCCTTATTCGCTGTGTTATACGTTTAAGGTGACCTTTCCACTTTTCTGGATTCGACAGGAGACACCACGACATCTCGCACCTGTTTTCACTTTGTTTAAGCTTCCATTGACTCGGTGCGTTTATCCTCAATGTATTCGTTTAACATCGTCTACTTTAATAGATGCATCGAATTAAAAGATATTCAAATCGCATTTTTCTCACTAATTAGTACTTTGAGTAATATGATATGCGACTTTTTGTTTAAGTTTGATAATGCATGGTATTTCGGTGTCTACAATGATTAAAGACTCCAGTTAATGTTGTCTTAGATTGGTTTGCCCTGCAAACATTGCTTTCCTTGATTCAACACCAGACAACAGGATGAGCGTCACTTACAGTTCGGACCTCGTCCCTGTGTGTTGACGATATTGCACATTGTACATTATCGTTATTTGTTTCATATGCCCCATTATTATTGAGGATATGGTTTGTTCTGTAACAACTTACTGATCGGACCTTGCCCTCATGTGTTGACGAAGTGGCACTTTCTTTATCGATCATGACATTGGATTTTATCCAAGTGTATTGATGATATGATACTTTTTCTGTCTGATATATTTTGTATCAACCCACTTTCAATACCCAACAAATCTGGTTTCGCCTAATCGTCTATTTATTTTGCAGAAAGACGTTCTAATACATATGGACCGTTTTCGAGCGAAACGAAAGCATGTTACAGTATTGGAGGACAGAAAACGTAACGCTGGAGTTATAGGCGTTGTATATAACATGCCAGATCTAACAGACATAGGAAAATAGACAATGTAATTCCATATCTATCCTTAATTCATGTTTCTACAATCTGAGATTTCTTCCTTTCTATTTATTTGAATAAGCATTGTTGAGAAAACGTTGTGTAAAAAACAAGTATTTCTTATTAAAAAATATTTAAAAACTCAATCATACTTGATTTTATTTATTGCGTTTTACTTGAAAGACATATGTGAATACGGAAAAAAGGGATATTCATATATATATATGTGTTAAGAATTGGCCTCCATTTCAACGGCATATACGAAAGTATGAGCGCAGTTGGCAACGAACATATTCTATGGTGCTCGTTAGCGCTCTATAAAGAATATGTTCGTTGCCAACTGCATTCTTACCAGCGTATAAGCTGTCAAAATGAAGGTCACCCTTATACATGTACTTACGTAACAAAATGTTTCAACGTCATACAAATAAATAAAAACAATGGCAACCGCATGTACGGTAGCCGTGTTAGCTAGGATAGAATAGTTACAGTGAATCTACATCGATATATCAGCAAATTGAGAAGATACACATCAAACAACATTTTTCTTCTTCTTTCCAAAGCTGTGTGACTCTATATTAATAAATCTGAGTAGCTTTTCGAACATTTTTTTGTGTTCGGCAATAATGGTCTTTATGTACGCGCAGTGATAAACTGCTCTGGTAGTGACGCGGTCGGATGTTCCAGAACGAAGCCGCCATTGTTTACTTTCTATGAAATAAGAAGTTTTCAGTATCCCTTTGTTGTATAATTAGACATGTTGGATCCCGAATGTGTTCCATGTGTTCAGATGTTGAAGGAACCAACCAATGGCTGTCATCGAACTGTTGTCTCGCTGACCTATGAACATATTTGAAACAGGCATCAATCCGCCGAGTCTTTTTTCACTGCGTATACGCTTCGCAGTCAGATGAAAGAATCCGTTTATGTTAAGGCCCCAGGGTATTTGATATATCTTATATAAATTATTGGATATTCCTGTATTATGTTCAGCACTTTTAAACCAGCTTAGTAAATCGACATTTTAACGTACTTTAAAGAAAAAGGTCAAAACAATAGCTACGGCATTCTCATTAAAAATCGTTGATTTTAATAAGAAAATATTCTAGCCCTAGAGAACCCACTTATCTCTTAGTAATTCGACACATTGATCTTTTGAAAATGGTGGCGAGGTTTCGTCTAAAGATTTATTACAAAAACCAACTGAAAAAGTATGGTTGAGTCGTTGCTTTTGGACGGCTTTCAACTGTGTTGATAGAGCAAGCATTTGGTGTTAATTTACAAAGACTTGAATCCTAAGTTAATCTTCAGAACTGTTCAATGAGTTTGAGTTTTTTTATGATTACTCTATTTACTATATATTTGGCTAAGTTGTCCATTTTTACTTCTGTGTTCTGATGCACAACATAGTTTTCCTGAAAGCATCGATGGTCATCGAATGTGCTAAATTATCTTTAAATGCATCCATCAGCCTACAAATAAACAGCTACTTGGTAATACTGCCAATCTAAGTAATGGATGCAGTTTGTTATTCTTGTTTGTATATCATGATAATCAAGGCTAACAAAGTACTTGCACATTAGTTTGGTTTCGCTACAAGTTACTCCAACACTAACTAGGCCTAAAAAAGAACAGCATGATTCCACAGAAGATTGTTCGTCACTAAAGAGAGCATGACTCCGTAGTAGATTGTTCCACTCTAAAACACCATGGCTCTGCATTAGGAAGTTCCACACTAAAACAGCATGATTCCGTAGTAGATTGTTCCACACTAAAAACAGCATGACTCCGTATTAGATTGTTTCACTCTTAACACAGCATGACTCCACATTAGATTGTTCTACACTAAAAACAGCATGACTCCAATTAGATTGTTCGATTCTAAAAACAGCATGACTCCGTAGTAGATTGTTCCACACTAAAAACAGCATGATTCCACAGTAGGTTGTTCCACACTAAAAACAGCATGACCCTGCATTAGGTTGTTCCACACTAAAAACAGCGTGATTTCATATTAGATTGTTACACATTAAAAACGGCATGATTCCACAGCAGATTGTTCCACACTAAAAACAGCATGACCCTGCATTAGGTTGTTCCACACTAAAAACAGCGTGATTTCATATTAGATTGTTACACACTAAAAACAGCATATTCCACAGTAGATTGTTCCACACTAAAAACAGCATGAATCCGTAGTAGATTGTTCCACACTAAAAACAGCGTGGTTTCATATTAGATTGTTACACACTAAAAACGGCATGATTTCACGGTAGATTGTTCCACACTAAAAACAGCATGAATCCGTAGTAGATTGTTCCACACTAAAAACAGCGTGATTTCATATTAGATTGTTACACACTAAAAACAACATGATTCCACAGTAGATTGTTCCACACTAAAAACAGCATGATGCCACAGTAGATTGTTCCACACTAAAAACAGCATGGCTCTGCATTAGGTTGTTCCACACTAAAAGCAGCGTGATTTCATATTAGATTGTTACACACTAACAAGAGGCCCAAGAGGGCCTGTATCGCTCACCTGAATATTTAAGCAGTCATAGCAAAATATTCTCATTAAATATTATATTGCACTAAAATTATTTCCCTCGCAAACTTTGTTGGCTCCATCTGTTGAAACTACCAGCAAAATATTATTATAAGATTCTATGCTTTTTGATTCTTCTTCAGAAGTTGCTTGACATACTTTTCCCTGTGATCTTGTAAGTAGGTCAATGTCATTTTCCTTCTCAAATTGGTTAGCTCTATTCCAAAAAGCTACCAGCCAAATCTTATGAATCCATTCCTTTTAGTTCTCAAGAACAAATCCATTAAAATGTTGTTGACCTCTGTGACCTCTAAAGTAGGTTGAGGTCATTTTCATTTGCAAACTTTGGTGAGCTCTATCCCGGGAAGTCACCAGCCAAATATTATAATTTTATGCCTTTTAATTCTTCAGAAGAAGCTGTTTGAACTGTTTGACATATTTGAACGCTGTGACCTTGAAAGTAGGTCAAGGTCATTTTCATTCGCAAACTTTGTTTGGCTCTTTCCCAGGAAGCCACCTGCCAAATATTAAGATTTTATAACTACCAGTTCTTCAGAAGAAGTCGTTTAAAGTGTTTGACATATCTGCCTCATGTGACCTTAAAAGAAGGTCAAGGTCATTTTCATTCTCAAACTTTGTTCGGCTCTTTCCTAGGAAGCTACAAGCCAAATATAGAGATTATATACCTTTCAGTTCTTCAGAAGAAGTCGTTTGAAGTGTCTGACACATTTGACTCCTGTGACCTTGAAAGAAGGTCAAGGTCATTTTCATTCTCAAACTTTGTCGGGCTCTATCCAAGGAAGCCATCAATCAAAAATAAAGATTCTATACCTTTCAGTTCTTCAGAAGAAGTCATTTGAAGCTTTTGACATATATGACCCCTGTGACCTTGAAAGTAGGTCAAACTAGTTTTCATTCTCAAACTTTGTTGGGCTCTATCCCAGGAAGCCACCAGCCAAATATAAAGATTATATACCTTTCAGTTCTTCAGAAGAAGTCGTTTGAAGTGTTTGACACATTTGACCCCTGTGACCTTGAAAGAAGGTCAAGGTAATTTTCATTCTCAAACTTTGTTGGGCTCCATCCAAGGAAGCCATCAGCCAAATATGAAGATTCTATACCTTTTAATTCTTCAGAAGAAGTCGTTTGAAGTTTTTGACATATTTGACCCCTGTGACCTTGAAAGTAGGTCAAACTAATTTTCATTCTCAAACTTTGTTGGTCTCTATCCCAGGAAGCCACCAGCCAAATATAAAGATTCTATACCTTTCAGTTCTTCAGAAGAAGTCGTTTGAAGTGTTTGACACATTTGACCCCTGTGACCTTGAAAGAAGGTCAAGGTAATTTTCATTCTCAAACTTTGTTGGGCTCCATCCAAGGAAGCCATCAGCCAAATATGAAGATTCTATACCTTTTAGTTCTTTAGAAGAAGTCGTTTGAAGTTTTTGACATATTTGACCCCTGTGACCTTGAAAACAGGTCAAGGTCATTTTCGTTCTCAAACTTTGTAGGGCTCCTACCAACGAAGCTTTCAGTCAAATATCATGACTCTAGGCCTGTCTGTTCTTCAGAAGAAGTTGTTTAAAGGAAAAGTTGACGGACGCGGACGGACGGACGGACGGACGGACGGACGGACGGACGGACGGACGGACGGACGGACGGACGGACGGACGGACGGACGGACGGACGGACGGACGGACGGACGGACGGACGGACGGACGGACGGACGGACGGACGGACGGACGGACGGACGGACGGACGGACGGACGGACGGACGGACGGACGGACGGACGGACGGACGGACGGACGGACGGACGGACGGACGGACGGACGGACGGACGGACGGACGGACGGACGGACGGACGGACGGACGGACGGACGGACGGACGGACGGACGGACGGACGGACGGACGGACGGACGGACGGACGGACGGACGGACGGACGGACGGACGGACGGACGGACGGACGACGGACGCCGCGCCACGGCATAAGCTCACTTGGCACTTCGTGCCAGGTGAGCTAAAAACAACATGGTTCCACAGTAGATTGTTCGACACTGAAAACAGCATGACTATGAATTAGATTGTTCCACACTAAAAACAGCATGGCTCTGCATTAGCTTGTTACACACTAAAAACAGTAAGACTTCGTACTAGATTGTTCCACACTTCAAACAGCATGACTCAACATTAGATTGTTCGACATAAACAACAGCATGACTCCCATTAAAATGTTCTACATTGCAAAACAATGAACAGCATAGCACCATGGTAAAAAAATCAGTAACGAGCAAAATCGAAAGAGGAATGACACTGAAGTATATTTACTGATCAATATAAGTTGTATTTTTCGTATTTGATTTGACTTATATGTGCAGCGAAAAAGTGAAAAGATAGTTTGAAATTAAATCTTAAATTATAGATTGTATGTAAAGATATGTTTATAAATAGTGTTATTACTAGATTAATGTGACGGGATCTCACTTCTATTTCGATAATTACGGTAAAGAACAAGTGCTTTGTTTGGATGTTTCTTAGTTAAAATATAAAGATATATATATATATATATAAAACAAAAAAATGTATAATAGATCATAATGGCGTGAATAAAGAATGTATTTAAGACATAAAAGATTAATTGATATTTCATGATCTTTCAAAATAATAACAACATTGTTTCGATCTTTCATTGTTAAGTAACAATCACTAAATTATGTTTTTATATATATCAAGCTATCAAAGTATCTCCTTCTTATTCAACAGCATTGTGTTTTTTACAGGGTCTGCGTATCCATTCCCCTTTCTTGTTCACAAAATAATAACCCTGCCTACGAATGGGTTGTCCAGACGTTGAATCTCCGCCGACAATTCGTGCGAATGCTATCGACTATATTACTATCATTATATATATAGCTATAGTGGCCTTCTAATGGGACAGAAACATTAGTATTCGCGTGGGCAGGTTAATACGGTCACATTAATGATAAATTAAAGGTCTGCAGATAGTTAGATTCATTCGTTTCTCTGTGCTATTTCTCCGATATAAATAATAAATGATCTACTAATTATAAAAGAAGTAAGTAATAGTTTTAAATCAACAAATCAATATGTTAATGTCACACGTCAAATACCGTCATCAAAATACATTTAACATATCTGTAAACAACGAATTCCAGCTAATGTTGACATATGGCACTGTTATAGACTAAATAAACTATTTAAAGCTAATTAATTCACGTCAAATGCATTTTATAGCATACAATGTTGTTGTTATATAGAAAAAGCGGCGGTGGATAAGCAGTACAAATAACTTGGCAGTAAAATCCTGAGATCAGATTTCCGTATTATAGTTATTACGTGAGGCAGTTAAACAATACATGTCTTAGGTCATTAAAAAAATGAATTGCGCAATGGTATAAAAAGTGACCTTAATTTCCTGAAGTATTGTATATTTAACAAGATATCCTAGTGGCAACTTTGCTTCCAAGAACATATAGGGACTGAGTCATGTCAAAAGTAAATGTCGTCCGGCTGTGTTTTCCATATTTTTTCCATAATGAGACTGTCGCCTGCCATATTTACTGACATTGTTATTACATTTGTAAATTGTAGATAATGAGATATTTCCTAGTTGTCAGTCATTGTTTTTGTGACCAGGCAGTTATAAGGTCAAGATGACTAAGTGAGTACTTATCAAATTTCAGAACAATCTGTATCTATTGTTCATTCTAGGAAAGAGCAATAGCAATATTCAAGAGACATATTCAAATTTCGATCAAGTTAAAAACATGCATACTAGTCACTAAGAATCAAGTCAATACTACCATAAGACAATCATCCATGAAATGGAATACCACGAGACGTGTATGAAATATAGGACATAGCTAGACAACAACTTCCTAGGCTGAGGCCGTGTTTTCATGGCATTGTATGGGATAATGATGTTTTTTAATGGAACCATCACACCAGAGACGTATTTAATTCCATTATGTACGTCTCTGATCACAGTGAAAAGTAGGACTAGTGAACTGTCTCCTAGAATGAAAAAAAAAAGGAAACGGTGTTTATGGCTATTCCGTCTTTGCGTATTGCAGAGTTATCTTCTCTTGTGAGCAGGTATTGATTGTTACGTCATTGGTTTGTGAGAGTCACGTCATCAATTTTTGAGGAAACAATGCAATTTTCTCACACAAACCAATGATGTACATGTAACAATCAATATCTGCTCACAAGAAGAAATAACTATGCAATACGCAAAGACGGAATAGGTTGAGTAGTGTATAGCAATATACCTTAATCTATATCATGGTACTGTAGGTATGTGGATTTGTCATGTTTTATGTATGTTCTAGGTTGTGTATATGCGCCATAGCGGACCACTGTAAAGGATAACAGCCGGGACGAGAGTTTATATCACGTGTCAGGAACGTGGAAGATTTAGACAATGTCCGTTTGGTAAATAACCCATCGTACCGTCCTTGACTCCTCTATACATGAGATGGCACAGAGATTGGTTGTTTTTAGTGTTAATTTATCACTTGTTATGTCTCCCATGGTATGATAAATATTGTCATATGTTTGTTTGGACATGCTGGCCGCCGAAGCGTGATAATTTTTGACACTTTGTGAAACTATCTTACATATGTATGCATCATGTATACGTCGTATATTTGGTGCTACTTAAAATTCCCCTTATGTTATATGTTACACACTTAGAACTTTCCCTTAAAGATGATGCATCTATGAAAAAGCTTACAGCAGACTCAACATTCTTCGTTACATAAAAACTAGAGTAAATCGAAAAACATTAATTATAATTTATACTGCATTTTTAGGCGAATTTTGGAATATGCTGACATAGTTTGGGATAACTGCACACAACAATCAACAGATCTTCTAGAATCTATACAATTAGAAGCAGCAAGACTTATTACAGGCCTTCGCTGAGGAACATCTCATAATAAACTTTATACAGAACTTGGTTGGGAAACTCTGGCTGCCAGAAGAGAGAAACACAAATATGTCATGATGTATACATTAATACATGGACTCTCACCGCAATATTTACAAGATGTGTTGATCCCCTTTACAAACAATCCTAATGAAAATCATTATTCTTTCCGACAAACTAGACTTTTTAACCCACCAATATGCAGAACTAATAACTACTTAGACAGCTTCTTTCCTTTCATGTGCCGCACAGCTAACAACACTGATACTAATCTTTTTGACTCTCCTACACTTGCAAGTTTTAAATGGCTGTTTATTCAACTTACTCAGTAATTATGCCCTTGACCATAACCATATCGATATTGAAATTATTTTACATTGCTGTCCTAATTGTGAAGGTAATACAAACAGACTAATGCTTCGTGATACACATTACTTTATAGGGAAATCCAAACGTTTTAACATTAACAAGATCTAGAAAGCCATTATATTGACAAAAATTCTATGAAAACAGTTGAACATGGTTGTGAATTTATTTGATTATGTAATAAATATATATTTTCATTTAATTATTTTGTGCTCCTATACACAATGTTTTACTTATACTTTTGATAAATGTACATATCGGGTTAAATCTGTAGATTAAATAGTTACATATAAATAAATTAATACACAGTTTAGGTGGTGATGACCTGTGCAGTACTTGCACATGGACTTTTGGTCTATCTACTTAACTGTATCGAATGTTAAATAGTAACTCATGTGTACACGTGTAATTATGATAATCAATAACTATATTTATGTTTTGTTTATGTGTGTGTGTGTCTGTGTCGGTGTGTGTATGTCCTATGTTGTATTGTAAATAATCAAAAGCGAGTTACCTCCCTTTAATTACTTTATCGTTTACATTTATGTATATATTCAGCTATAGTTCTATAACATTATTGTAATACTCTAGCCACCTATGGAAAGAATTAATATAGGCTTGCCTGTTATTCGATCCATTTGACCATAAAACCATGTCAATAAAATCTGTTGAAATGAAATATTAGAGCGGCTTTGGGAGAGTTTAGTAATTAATACATTTTCGTTGAATTATCTTTATGTATTTCTGGTTATTGTTAATGATTTTGAATCACATTAAATACTTTACAGATATTGTTTAAAACTGTTATTCATAATGATTAATAACATTAAATGGCATTTTTGTACCGGGCTGTGTGTTAGTTGTATATCTCTATATATATGTATATCTAGATATCTATATCATTCACAACTATCTTTTAAAAGGGATAGGATTTAAATGTTGAACAATGTTGTCACTTTTATTGTTGACATTTATATTTAACAGCGTTGTTTTATGATTAATAAGTTTCTATATAAAGTCTATCGTTTTCTCCTCTATAAGATAGTTAATGAGGAGAGGGATTCCAGTGATATCCGGGACAGCATTGCTATAGGATTTTCTAGTCTCTTTTATTAGTAGATCAGTCTGTATGGATCTTGCAGGTCTCGGAGAGACTACCACTATTGTAGCTCAAATAACGTTGTCGGACGGATGCAGAAATATACCATTAGCCCGTCTTTTGTCAGGTAAGCTGATACATTATGTGTTGAATACAAAATATGTAACCTCAGATGTTATATGCATCTTTCCCTTATGTTGTATCCCCACGTGTTTCGGAACCCTCGGGACAAGGACTTTATTACTTTTGATCTACATAAGTCTCATCATTATTGCAGTATATAAATAAGATGTATGTCTATATAAAGTAAAAAATATGTATTTTGTTTGGCTTTTTGCATCAACTTATTACCTTCGTTCTCTTATTTTGAGAGCTCTCTATTCCAAGATATACGAACGGCAATACAAATGAATGGTTGAAGCATATTTTGTAAAAAGCATAGCATTGAAGGCCAAAAGGAAATTTACTGGGGATCAAATTATAAGAATGATTTATTTTCAGCAGACTGAAGGCATATCTATGGGAACACACTGTGCCCCTGTTCTAGCCGATTTGTTTTTGTTTTCATATGGATCTGAGTTTATTGATGAGCTTATCAGGACTTGTAACAAAATCCCAGCCAAGTCGTTCAAATTTACAGTCAAATATATTGACGATGTGCTGTCATTAAATAACCAGAAATTATTGACCACACCGTTCATATTTACCCCCACCCACCCCGAACTTGAAATCAGTGACATTACAGATTCTTATATTCCGGTCACTTCCCTCAAACTTTACTTATATCATCACCAATACGCACGGCTTTCTATTGAATTTAACGATAAGTAGTTAAAACTTAACTGCGGAATGGTTTACATGAGCAACTAGTTTCAATATAACTCGCCCGTTTAAACCAAAAGTTGCATTTGTAACGTTATAATTTTTTAGAGCACATTTCTCTTTTGGATGCATATGTTTCAGAACATAACATTGCCATTATGTTTATTTTTGTTATATTTACATTCTGTGTTGCATTTGCCTATATGTCGTTAGTAAACAAAATTGCAGTATATGAGACTGTATACTACAATTTACAGTGATACGGCCAGTGTAGGAATACAGCTAGTACAATTGAAACAAAATATTAAGCAATATTGTTTTATCAAACAGAAACATTTAAGTATATTCCTATCGTGTGATATAGGGAGTTGAGTCTCCATTACACATAGGCACGTCCTTAAATACCTAAGCTATTAAACCAAACCCATTATTAAACCAAACCATTATTAAACCAAAGCATCATTAAACCAAAACATTAATAAACAAAGTTCTCTTAAATATTATTACCTGGGGTCATGAACATTCTCCAGGGCGTTCTCTGAGACATTCTCCAGCGACTTTACAAATGAAATGTACACATATAGCAAAAATAATTAAGATACTACTAAAAAAATAGGAAGTAAACGGTAAAGGGGAGACAACCACTAGTACATTGTATATATTGATTTCGTAATGCAACTTATGAAGAAACGTGTTCTGCTAACCTTGATATTGAGGGGTAGCGTCCCCTCTCCTAACCACAGTCTTGACCGTCGTTTGATTATTAGAAATGGTTAAAACCATGTCCATCCATTTAGGAACAGTAGAAACCCAGATACAGAAGATTGGTAGTGTGCAGGCATCAATGGCGTGTAAAGTGGATAAACTTGATAGGGAAATCGCAGATGTGAAGAAAAACAACACCGATATTGAACAGAGCGCAGAAGCAATTAACGCATTTTACAAGGAGGTGAAGGTTCGAACTCCTACAAATGAGGCCCTGATAGACAAGACACAGCTACAAGTTCAATCCCTCAAGGATGATGTGGTTTATAGTTGCGATAGCAAACCTAAACTGGAATGCGAGACCCTAACTCTGAGACACGACGGCGAAGAAATACGACGAACTGTGGAGGACCTGCAGTGTCGCTCGATGAAATTTTTTTTGATCTTTACCGGTCTGCTAGAACAACGTTTTGAGAATACAGAGGAAAAGTTGAGAGAGTTCATAAGAAGGGAACTTGGAGTTGAGAAAGAGGTTGATTTCGGTAATGTGCATCGCTTCCAACGGTACCAGAGAGGAAAAACAAGACCTATTGTAGCGGGATTCATTTTCAACAATGACCGTCAACTTGTGAAGAACCGAGGGTACATAATCCATGGTACCTATTTCGGAATCCGAGAACAATTTCCCGACGCATTTGAGGAGAGGCGGAAAAAACTGTATGGTCCCATGAAACATCAAAAGGCCTTAGGACACCATGTCCAGTTAGTCAGGGACAATTGTACGTAGACAATCAACTGTGTTACCCCGACTCAACTCCAGAGGAACCAGTGGACCAACAGGACGAACAGCAGAAGGAACTGTCATACAGTCAGGTAGAACAGCAGCATCCTACTCATACAGAAACACCGCGAGGAGGGAAACGAGACAGGGCCCCATCCTCACCGAACGACGATATATTGCGTCCGCTAGCTCGCGCTCGGACGTATTCACCACGCGAACAGTCCCCTAAAAGGGCTACGGGAGAAAGCCATTCACCAATGATGCACCATACGCCCGGGAATAGTCATAAACAGATACCACGAAAATCACCTGGCGCTGTACCTGACGCAGCACGTCATTCGCCACATAGCCAGGAAGGACATGGCTCGCGACCAAACATCGAGCCATCACCTAACGGACATACGCGTGACCAGGGTTTTGCTACGACACCAATTGGACACAGAAGAGGGCGCGGAACAATATTCGGGGCTCAGTCAAACGGAAGTAGGCACTACGGTCCTAGGTCATCCGGCGGAAGTGTGCGTGGTAGCTAGCATGGGGAGAGTGTAGCGATCTCCATAATCTCATGGAATGGGTGTAGATCTCTCTCGGACAAACTTAATGATCAGGATTTTATTGATATAATATTCGAGCATGATATCATATGTCTATATGAATGTTGGATTAAGAAAGATGAAGATATACAGCTACCTAGTTATACAAGTCATGCAGTCGATAGAACTAATGGGAAAGGCGGGGGTATTGTGATTTTGTTATAAAAATGAACTGAAAAAGTATTGTGATGTTGTTGAAAATGTAAATTACTCAAGATAGCACGTAAATTATCACGTGATGGTAAAGATATTTACATTTTTGTTAATTATTTTCCGCCAGTTAATAGTACTTATTATGATACGCATGATCTGGATCTTTTTTGTAAAACTAGAAGAAAGCATTTCTGTATATAAGGACAAATCCTCTTGTAGCATATTGGATATAGGTGATTTTAACAGTCGAACTGGTGCAGCTGATGATTTTATTGACGCTGACCTACTGGGCGATGCATCAAGTAATATTTTATCCAACATTATTAACTATTTTCCATATAATAGAATGAATAAACGTAAAAGTATGGACAAGACCATCAACTAGTTTGGCCAGCAACTTTTATCGATGTGCAAAAACACGGGTTTGAGAATTGTAAATGGAAGACATGTAGGCGATCCTTTAGGTAATACAACCTTTTATAGCGCTAGAGGATCCAGTCTGATAGACTATATATTAGCGCCAGAATCATATTTCAAAAGCATACAATGTTTAGAAACCGGTGTTTTTAATGTCTATTCAGACCACTGTCCGGTCACTTTTTCTATTGGTATTCATAAACGTAGTGTGTGTAACGTGTCAAGTACTGAGGATCCTGTGAGACAGGATGTACGTTTTATGAATGTGAAATAGGAGGATGAGAATAATATTGATGATTTGCTGGACATTTGTGATGCTGGTGAGTTCAGTCATGATAATATAAATACGAGTGTTGATACAATTGAATAATTTTATTTTACCTTTTTGTATAAAGAATATTATTCATAGTGGAGTGCAAAAGGTTGATACCAAGGAAGATAAACCTTGGTTTAATGTCAATTGTAAACGAAGGTATAGCGAATATAATGTTATATTCAACAAATGTAAAAACGAAGAAACCCGTGTCTGTCTTATTTACAAGAAAAAAATGTACAAAATATTAGAATATAAACTTAAAAAAGAATGTCAACAAGGCAACATGCTCAATTACATGAGAAAATATAATCCTAAGAGTTTTTATAAACATTTCAAAAAAAGGAAGCAAAAGGTTAAAAACGATTTGAGTGATACAAAATTTTTCGACCATTTCTATAAATTAGCTTCAACCAAACCAACTATTGATGCTAATGTTAATTATTTTCTGCAAAAACCTGAACTTGAACTTGATCTACGATGTAAAATTTGTACCATTATAGTTGTCTGTAAACAAACATCATCATTTTGGATATAAAACCTTTACAATGAAATATTCTATAAAATTATTATTTTTTGGATATCAACTCTTTGCATCACTACTTTACCTAATGGTGCTGTCCTCTAGTTCCACTGCAATTTGAAATACACAAATTTAGAAAGACTAAATAGACCCCACTTGAATTAATATTTACATCATTAAGACATATTCTTACCTGATGGTGGTGTCCTAGGGGAGGGGATGTCCTCTAGTTCCGCTACAATTTGAAATAAACAATTTTAGAAAGACCTCAAAAATAGATCCCAGTTGAATGTGTATTTACTAAGCAGAGACAGAGCAGCTTGTATATAACATGTATGTAGTAAAAACTATACCATTACTCAAAATGTAAAAGGATACCACAACAGTATATATTGTACATATTTTTCTTTACAAAATTAGAATCTACTAACGGAAACAGTCGGGCAAACACCTCTGCCTCTTCCACCGGCTAAAAATCACTGCCAACACCACCAACACCACAGAAATGGGGACCATAACTGAAATGGAAATAGAATTAGTTCGAAAATAAGTTTAAAAGATAATAACATATTTCTAAATTTATTGTTTAAGAGATAAAATCATCACCTGCAAGTGGTATTAGTACCGAAGCAGTATCCGGAACAGCAGTCGTTGTGGGTAGGGTTGAGGCCGGCGTGTTTGGAGTGGTCCTACCCGAGGTGGTCCTACCCGAGATGGTCCTGTCTGATGTGGTCCTAGCCGAGGTGGTCCTGTCTAAGTTGGTCCTATCCGAGGTGGTCCTGTATGAGGTGGACATGTCGAGGTGGTCCTGTCCGAGGTGGTCCTATCTGAGGTGGTCCTGTCCGAGGTGGTCATGTCTGAGGTGGTCCTATCTGAGGTGGTCCTGTCTGAGGTGGTCCTGTCCGAGGTGGTCCTGTAGATGGTGGTCCTGTCCGAGGTGGTCCTGTCTGAGGTGGAACATGTCGAGATGGTCCTGTCTGAGGTGGTCCTGTCCGAGGTGGTTCTGTCTGAGGTGGTCCTACCCGAGGTGGTCCTGGCTGAGGTGGACATGTCGGGGGTGGTTCTACCCGAGGTGGTCCTGTCTGAGGTGGCCATGTCGGGGTGGTCCTGTCCGAGGTGGACATGTCTGAGGTGGTCCTGTCTGAGTTGGTCCCTGTCTGAGGTGGTCCTGTCCGAGGTGGTCCTTTCCGAGGTGGTCCTATCTGAGGTGGTCCTGTGCGAGGTGGTCCTGTCTGAGCTGGACATGTCGAGATGGTCCTGTCTGAGGTGGTCCTGTCAGAGGTGGTCCTGTCTGAGGTGGTCCCTGTCTGGGGGGGTCCTGTCCGAGGTGGTCCTGCCTGAGGTGGACATGTCGGGGGTGGTCATGTCTGAGGTGGTCCTGTCTGTGGTGGTCCTGTCCGAGGGGGTTCTGTCTGAGGTGGTCCTACCCGAGGTGGTCCTGGCTGAGGTGGACATGTCGGGGGTGGTTCTACCCGAGGTGGTCCTGTCTGAGGTGGCCATGTCGGGGTGGTCCTGTCCGAGGTGGACATGTCTGAGGTGGTCCTGTCTGAGTTGGTCCCTGTCTGAGGTGGTCCTGTCCGAGGTGGTCCTGTAGATGGTGGTCCTGTCCGAGGTGGTCCTGTCGGAGGTGGAACATGTCGAGATGGTCCTGTCTGAGGTGGTCCTGTCCGAGGTGGTTCTGTCTGAGGTGGTCCTACCCGAGGTGGTCCTGTCTGAGGTGGACATGTCGGGGGTGGTCCTACCCGAGGTGGTCCTGTCTGAGGTGGTCCTACCCGAGGTGGTCCTGTCTGAGGTGGACATGTCGGGGGTGGTCCTACCCGAGGTGGTCCTGTCTGAGGTGGACATGTCGGGGGTGGTCCTGTATGTGGTGGACATGTCGGGGGTGGTTGTGTCCGAGGTAGAGGCAGTGGTGGTCGTGTCCTGAATCATAAATACATATTTATATAGAATGTATAACTGACTCTGATTATTGAGTTAAAATAGTACTAATTGTAAGTAACATTATATTTGCAATATTACTCCAATACATATAATACATATAAAATTAAGATTAACAACATTACAAATGAACAAACGAACGGTAAAGGAATATGCTACATAATACAGAAATACAGCGAGGGTGATGAAGAGGCAAAAAAAAAAAAAGATTTAAAGCGGAAATTAGACAGTTTGGGAATGTCTCCTAAGAAACAGAAGACACAAACAGAACCGAAAGCATCTTGTTCTAAGGACTATTCAGAAGGTTCTCCCGTGAGTCGACATATACTTAAGAAATACGAGAAGGAGCAGCTGAAGCGTGAACATTGTGACAAAACACTACGTACTAAGAGAAGTTATTTACATCACATCAAAGATCACATGTCACAATTTCCATGTCGCCGATGTGATTACTTAGTAGCACTGACGAACGTCCGATTTAAGACGCCGTAAAACAAAAGCATGTGTCTGAAGAGGTACGCTGGCGTTGTGATCGATGTCATAAAACATTCGTGCGAGAAAGTACATTAAGCAAGCACGTGAAGAATTATCATCTCAAGCCTTCTAGAATCCAGAAAAAAACCCTACTAGAAGTTTAAGATGGTGGTAATGACTTGCGAATTATACCACAAGAGGATGAAACACAGCAAAACATTAACGACGAGTCGGCAAAAACTGATGATGCATATACAACAAGACGCAGATATACAACAGGATGATATACAACGAGTTCTTGAAATTCAAGATGAACAACCAGAAAATAATATCCAACAAGAAGATGACACGCAACGGCACCAGTACGCAGACGAAAGCAGCCTGAACGGAGCAGCCAACGTGTGAGACATATATCCTAACGAGGACGAAAACGGAGATTTGTTGACATTTTTCTCTAACGTTAAACATGAAGTTAAAGTACATTTACATCAAATGGGTATTGCGTTGAATGGCATCAGGTGGTATTTGTGTGTACAAGTGGAACTCGAAAAGGAGGATAGAGAAGGAAATGTGCAGAAGGTCTTTCCACATTTTAGAAGCAACAACTACGTATTTTTACCAAGTGAACTCTTTGATGATGATGATTTAAATAGTGCATTTCAAAAAATGTTTGCTAGTTTCGAAGAATACATTCGGGAAGGATCAAACTGGATTTAAAAAAAAAATCATAAAACTAGAAGTACTGTAAATTACTCCCCTTTGAGTGGCTCTTCGTATTTACCCACACCCAAAACTTTCTCGCATCACTCCATTGTTAATGTAATGAACAAAGATGAGAAATGTTTTCCTTGATCTATTCTGGCCTCTATTCACCCGGCATTGGACTTTCCCGAACGTGTTTCCCATTACATGCCATATGAAAATGATTTGAACATGTCATGTATAACCTGTCCCGTCTTCATTGCACAAGTTCATAAATGTGAGAAACAAAACAATATTTCTGTTAATTTATTTGGTTGCGAAGAAAATTCAATTATTCCCTTACATGTCACACAAACTAGTCAGGCAGTTCACCACGTGACTCTTTTGTTTCTTCAAGACGCATTATTGTCTCAGTCGTGATGTGAACACATTTCTCAAAAGAACCACACAATGTCACCAAACAAACTCACTTTTGTCACTATTGCCTACAAGGATTTATTAAAACAGATATATTAAATGACCATATTGAATATTGCTCACGATACGACCCACAACATGTAGAATTACCGAACGAAAAACAGGACGGTTTAGAATTCAAAGATTTTAACAAACAGCTTGAAGTACCATTCGTAAAATATATAGATTTTGAAACACAAAGAATTGATACATGTACATGTAAACCGAATCCTCAAAAATCGAGTACTGTGGCACAGACAGAATTCGAACCTTGTGGGTTTGGATACCAAGTTGGGTGCATTGACGAAAAGTATACGAAATCACCTGTTACTTATAGGAGGTCGAATGTATCTTAATCATTTTTAGAAAATCACATAGAAGAAGAAAACAAGATCAAAACAGTATTGAATCACACAGAACCCATGGTTATGACCGTAAATGACAATGTTCGGTATAAATCGAGTCAGAAATGTCACACCTGTAATAAGCCTTTCACAGAAGATAATCCAAAAGTTCGTGATCACTGTCATTTGAGCGGGAAATACCGAGGCGCGGCATACAATGCATGCAATATCAATTTTAAATTATGACAAATATCTGAAATTCGTTCCGGTCATCTTTCACAATTTGAAGGGGTTCGATAGACATATAATATATGAAAGCTTAGGTTTATTCAAAGATAATGATATTAAATGCGTTCCAAATAACATGCAAAAATATATATCATTCAGTTTGGGGAATTTGAGATTTATCGATTCTTTTCAGTTTATGACGCAAAGTTTGGAAACACTCACAGACAATTTGGCAAAGGGAGGGTTATCGAAATTCAACATTTCACAGAGGAACTTACAAAAGCGGATTTATTATTGAGAAAGGGATTGTATCCTTATGAGTATGGAGAGAGCTCCGATTTTTTTTTGGAGAAAACAGCTACCGTCGCGTGAAAGTTTTTATAGTCAACTAAGTAAAACTCATATTTCTCAACAAGATTACGAGCATGCGCAGAGAGTATGGACAGAGATGAAGATCTCTATCTCAAGACGGATGTCTTGTTATTAGCCGACGTGTTTGAAAATTTTAGAAACACATGTCGAAATTACTATGGATTAGATCCTTGCCATTATTTCACCATTGCATTGGCATAGAGTGCAGCGCTGAAAATGGCTGACGTGTATTTAGAGTTGTTGACTGATTCCGACATGTATCTGTTCTTTGAGCAAGGTGTTCGTGGGGGAATTTCCATGATCTCGAATAAACATGCAGAGGCTAGCAATCGTTACATTCCAGAAACGTATGATGCTTCAAAATCCCATTCGTATATAATGTATACATATTGCAATAATGTATATGGTGAAGCCATGTCTGAACCCTTACCTGTGGGGTGTTTTAAGTGGATAGAGGACGTCACACATTATGATGTTGCAAGTATACCTAAGGATGGAGATATGGGCTATGTTATGGAAGTAGATTTAGAATATCCTGAAGAGTTACACTCCTATCATTCCGATTATCCATTGGCTCCAGAACGTAAAAAAAGTGAGAGCTGACGAATTGTCTCCGTATAGTAGAGGTCGTTGGAAAAAATTACATCCTAGCTAAAAACATAAAAATGAAAAGTTGCATAGACGAATAAAAACAGAAAAGCTCATACCGACGTTAAAAAACAAAACCAAGTACATCTGCCATTATCGAAATTTACAATTGTATTTGCAATTAGGCATGCAACTAACCAAAATTCATAGAGTATTGGAGTTCAGACAACTTCCGTGGTTGAAAAAATATATACAGTTTAATAGCGACAAGAGACCTTTAGCGACAACGGAATTCGAAAAAGACTATTTTAAACACATGAACAATGCCGTTTTTGGAAAGACAATGGAAAATGTGAGAAATATGGTTGATATTAAATTAGCAAGCACCGAAAAAAAGTTGAAAAAATATTGTTCGTGACCCTCGTTTCAGAGATTTAAGATTTTCAACGAGGCTTTGACTGGTATAGAAAACTCAAAAATAAAATTACTCCTGAACAAACCTGTATATGTTGGACAAGCCATACTCGATCTATCAAAGTGTGTCATGTATGAATTCTATTACAACTATCTGAAAACAACCTATGGTGATGAGATGAAACTTTTGTTCACCGATACGGATAGTTTTTGTTATGGTGTTCAAACACAGGTATCTATCTCGATACGTTAAGAGATAAACAATACTTTGTTTTTTCCAATTATCCCACTAATCATCCATTTATGACGTAACACACAAGAAAGTACCGGGGTATTTTAAATATAAGATCGGTGGCGAGTCAATCACAGAATCAAAGAGTTTGTTGGTTTGCGTGCCAAAATGTATAGCTTTAGTTATGCTAAGCCAGGAAATTTGACGATTGTGTCTAACACAATCTGTGAGAAACAAGTAGCGAAAAGGATTGCGAGAGCTACCATTAAGCACGATTTGCGCCATGCAATGTATAAAGACTGTCTGTTTGGAGAGAGTAACATGATGTGCGAGATGAGTTCCGTTCGATCCGGTAGACATCAGTTATATATATATACCATAAACAAATCGGGTCTGTGTGCATTTGATGATACACGTTATGTTTTACCGAATGGTTGTGATACACTCGCCTTCGGTGATTGAAGAATTCCGTATTGTATATGATGTAACCTTTTACAAAAATGTATATAGATTATATGATGCAGCCTTGTACAAAAAAATGTATATTGAATAACTACGACATAGGATTTCATTCTATCCTTTTTATCTAATGTATTTAACAATGGAGTTACATCATATACAAACGTGACAAAATAAGCCAAGCGTACAGGTTATTTACAATTCTGCACAGCAACAAGAGGCACAAAGGGCCTGTATCGCTCACCTGGTTCTTTTGTTACATGAAACTGACATATAGGTAGTTTCAGAACTAGAACACAAGACATGTTAACATCTCTTAAACGCTTCTTAAGATATTGTTGTTTGAAATTTGAAATTGTAATTTAAAAGCTTTTAACCCACATTGTCGTTCGACTCCGGCTAGCACTTAAAGTTGACATTTGACCTCATTACTGTAATTAAGAAAAGGTTTCGCACTGCCGGTCTACATAACATACATAAGTATCATGACTCTAGAACAAATGCTTCTTAGGATATCGTCGTTTGAATTTTTTTTACATTTACATTCCTGTGACCTTGAAAGTAAGTCACGGTCATTTTAAAGAGGACACTTTATAGCACTCCATCTTATGTACCTACTGACCAAATATCATGACCCTGGGCCTTATGGAACTTGAGAAGAAGATTGTTAACGCTTTTAACCCATGGTGACATTTGACCCCCGACTAGCACTTAAAGTTGACATTTGACCTCATTACTGTAAGTAAGAAAAGATTTGCACTGCTGGTCTACATAACATACTAAAGTATTATCACTCTAGTCCAAATGGTCCTTAGTATATTGTTGTTTGAAGTTTTGAACATATTTGACCCATGTGACCTTGAAAGTAGGTCAAGTTCATTTAAATGAGGAAACTTTATAGCACTCCATCCCAGGTATCTACTGGCAAAATAGTATGACCCTGTGCCTTATGGAACTTGAGAAGAAGATTGTTACAGCGTTTAACCCATGTTGACATTTGACCCCCGACTAACACTTAAAGTTGAACTTTGACCTCATTAATGTAATAAAGAAACAGATTCGTACTGCCGGTCTTCATAACATACCAAAGTACCATAACTCTAGTCCAAATGGTTCTTAGGATATTGTTGTTTGAAGTTTTTTAACATATTTGAGCCCTTTGACCTTGAAAGTAGGTCAAGGTCATTTTAATGAAGAAACTTTATAGTACTCCATCCCATGTACGAACTGGCCAAATAACATGACCCTGGGCCTTATGTAACTTGAGAAGAAGATTGTTAAAGCGTCTAACCCTTGTTGACATTTGACCCCGACTAACACTTAAAGTTGACCTTTGACATCATTACTGTAATAAAGAAAAACGATTCGCACTGCTGGTCTACATAACATACCCAAGTATCATAACTCTAGTCGAAATGGTTCTTAGGATATTGTTGTTAGAAATCTTTAACATATTTGAGCACTGTGACCTTGAAAGTAAGTCAAGGTCATTTTAATGAGGAAACTTTATAGCACTCACTCCCAGGTAACTACTGGCCAAATATCTTGACCCTAGGTCATCCAGTTCTTCAGAAGAAGTCGTTTAAAAGAAAAAGTTGACGGACGGACGACGGACGCCGCATTACGGCATAAGCTCACATGGCCCTTCGGGCCAGGTGAGCTAAAAACAATATGGGAAAGAGTTTTGAATGTATTCATACACGTAATTATGGTTTAACGATGGATGTTATGGGAATCCCTCTACAACGATTCAATAGATAATACAAGCAATAATGTCCCCATACTATAGATTTGTTACTCTGCAATCGTCTGTTGTTGTATGCAGCAGCTTAAAAGGAAAAATAACCAGGTGAATGTCCGTAACTGTCAAAGAATTCCTTCTTATTCTTAGATTCAACATAAAAAGCTAGCCAGTGTCTTCCCAAGTTATCGCTATTGTGTGTATTGACGATGTAACCTGACGGAAATGTTTCTATTTCAATCGACATCTCACCACGAGCGTATATAAACTCCAATGACCGTGTTCCTCATAACGGAATCGCAGTTTATGACGCATCGTAACTGTGAAGTATTCATAGCAACACTATATCTCTCGCAGCGTTGATTTCGAAATAACCTGGATATTCACAATTAATGATACAGGACACCGCTGCTGTCATTGCCGTCCCAAATATGACCTCTAGTCTGACGTTTCCTTGTTTGAGTAAGGTTAGATATTGGTTGGTTTGGAAGGTAGGTTCTAACTCGAAGGTGTAGAGAGCATATCCTTGTGCAATGTCGTCCCTCTCTATGTCAGAACTGGCATCGTTGAGCAATTTCCCCGTCGAGTGTAGCATGTTCCTAAGAACGGGAATGGTGGTCTGACCACCGGTCGTACTGTACTTGAGCTTTAAAGAGTTTCCACCGACTGGTATTCCTTCCACATAGACTCCTATCGATGTGACGTCATAAGGTTGGAAAAACCATGGGTTTTGCTCTTAGTCACCAGTGGTTGCGGTGGCGTTCACAAATCCAACCACTGCGAGGTTTGGTCTCAAGCCTTGGAATATATTATCATAGGTGAAGTTTGTTGTCCCAGTTGGGATCGTCATCTGTTTGACCATGGTCAGAGTAAACGGATATTTCACATTCGTTCGAGGGCTTGACTTTGTGTATAGATGATGGCTGGGTTGACCTTGACTTTGCTCACGCGCAGTCGAATGTCTTCAAAATATACCTTGTAATCGGGATGTGCACTACCGGACACAAGGCAAAAACTCGGTTTGGACCTACTAGTGTATAGTTTTACAATGACATTGACTTGATTTAATAAATACCTATCCATCTTGAACAAATCGTGATAGAGCTGTCCAACCACGTCCACCACTTTCCCACCTTCAAACATTGCAGCTCTTTTCAAGAGCGCAGTGTTTGACCCGGTTCTGGGACTATTTTCGTTCATATCTCCCTTGTCATTCTGCCATATCTGGGTGGTCAATTGCGTCTTCGAACCATATTTCAAGAGAGATTGCATGTAGGCCTTGTAGGTATAATGACTTGTCGTAGAATCGATAGTCTTCCCCTGCAGAGTAAAGGCCACTTGTAAAAATAACGAGGGCAAAAACAAATTGATGGGTCCCACAACCTCATCAAGGGCTATGACGCTTCCGTCTGCTCTCGTTATTTTTATTTTTGTATAGATGAGACTGTTCCGTAAATCTAACAATTCAATCCGGTTTGTCCAGAAACAACGAATTCAACGAGTGAGTAACTCGTTATCTGAGATATCGGTAACACGTCTTGATAGTAAATATTTTCCACTGCAGTCTGTGTTGGTGGAAGGT
Source organism: Mizuhopecten yessoensis (assembly GCF_002113885.1). Classification (NCBI taxonomy): domain Eukaryota; kingdom Metazoa; phylum Mollusca; class Bivalvia; order Pectinida; family Pectinidae; genus Mizuhopecten; species Mizuhopecten yessoensis. The sequence continues at coordinate 161,804 of NW_018405437.1, forward strand.
CGAATACGGCTAATTCCGACGGCTGTAACAAATTCTTATTTAACACAGCCATTATATCAGGCTCTTATTCTTCGTTTTTTTCACTGGTTTTCTTTTCAACTTATTTTATTTTCTTTTGGATTGGTGTTTTCTCTCTCGCTACTGCTTGACTCGTGAAGTGTGTACTCGTCGGCGTTTCCTAACAGACTGACGAGGATGTGGTGTACGTTTCCTTTTCATCTCAGACTTTTTGAATATGCGTTCAGCATTAATGGCAAATTCAAATACTGAACCACACAAAAACAACAAAAAAACATTTTTTCATAAATATTGATTAAAATATGAATTGTGGTATTCTTGACTAAGGATACCTGAACGACTGCATGTGTGGCTATATCAGGCAGGCATTTGTCTTTGTGTGTTTGATGTCCTTTTAACAGCTATGGTCAATTCAGGTTTTGGTGGTGGAGGAAAGCCAGAGTTCCCGGAGAAAAACCACCGACCTATGACCAGTACCTGGCAACTATCCAAAGTAGGCCTCGAACTTGCGACCCAGTGGTGGAGGGTAGCAGAATGTCAGACGCCTTAACCACTTTGCCACCGCGGAACCCTCTGAAGCCGATCAGCAACTCAAATCTGTCTGAATATAGTACGCATATGCAGGAACCTTTTCAGAATGAAGAGATTTGAAAGTGTGCCTTGTACATCAACATTGACACAGGCGCAGTACACACATACGGGCTTGTCTAGGCATAAGGGTATTATGTTATGACATAAATACGTACACAAACCCATTTATCATTTGCTTGGCCTATGTGTGAATGGTAGCTATGTTAAGAACATGTATTTATAATATGCAGAACACTTGGATATCACCTTCGACGTCCGCTCTAAAAGAAAGATAACAAAACAAGGAAATTTAATTCAGTTATATTTTTGTTTTGATCAAATATACAGTAAGTAAGAATCAATATTTTAAAATTATTACAATTAATTCAAAACTGGCGATTAAATAATTTGACACACGGTAAACTAAAGATAAATGCAATCTATCCTTTCCCGTTATTCAGTGGACACTCCTATTGTTCACAATTGCGAGCTGAGAGCAGTTCCTTAATACCATCAGTACTTTTGTAAATAGATACACCTGTATTTAAATGCATGACACACCTGTGTTCAGAAACTTGCTCCATTTTACAATGTTATGAAGTGTATTTCTGTCTGATCCTGCGAAACATTATACCTTAACCACAGAAGCAATGAAGGCAAGGTCGGACAGGATGAAACAGCAATAGGCATAAGGAAAACGCAAACAAAAAGTGTGGTTGTAGATTTAACCATATTGTTAGCATGGATGACAGCTGTAATAACTTATTACCTGTTTTTCAATGAATTTTGCACATACATAAACAATGTAATTATGATAAAGAGAAAACGGGTCTTTTTAACAGAATTAATGTCGTCAAAGTTGACCTCCCCTTTAATCATATCCTTCTTCAATTAAAACAGTAACACCAAACTGATACTGGTATTTACAAGTGTAAAACTATAATAAACCTAAATTTTCTTATTTTTTTAAAATATGCAATTAGCATTAATGGCAAATTCAAGAACTGTACCACACAAAAAAAATAATCATACACATGTTTTCATAAAGATTGATTAAAATATGAATTGTGGTATTCTTGATTAAGGAACCCTGTACGACTGCAAAAAACTGTAAACATGAATGGAAACATTTTACCGACATTACAATAGCTTGCCTGTAATAAATAATGTCTGAATGAAAACCCTGCCTTTCAAGACAACTACCTCAACAGCAATACTTCCCTGGCTCAATACCACTACAGTTATATCCAAACATTTGAAGTCTTCCATTTTAACGGTTGGAATGGTTCATCATGAAATTTCAGGAGTGAATGAGTTAAGGGGAGGTTACACTAGGTACGAAAAAATTACAGTGGAGTCTCCAGTGGGAAATCTGCAGAACGGCAGGGGTCCCTAAGTATAGAAATATCAGTAGGCGAAATATAAATAATCTACAGAAGTATGTACAGCTTTATGAAAGTACACTGTAAATGTTAATATTACAACTGTTACATGACCAATACATGATATGTTAACAAGCTACAACAGTATCACTACAGCCAGACATAATAACTAAATACAACAAAATTATCACAGAATCAAATGTTTGAAAGTCAAATAAAACCTAACATTTGAAGCATGCTCCGATTACATAAAAAAAAAAGAGTAAATATTAATAACCAAAAAGTAAACACGCTGGGGTAAACCATACACATATACAAACAAATCACCTTTTATGGAACATGTTTTTAAAGCTTTTCAAACGAATTACATAAAAAATTATAACAAAACACTTGCCAAATTTAACATGATGCATTCTTTAAAATATGCATTGAAATGTTATCTATGATAACATTGATGATCTAATTTTATTTTGAATATTAGTTAATTGACAGTTTCTACTAACCAATTGTTCAACAAACCAACTAGATCCAAGTAACATTGAGTGTCTGTTCACCTTTGATACTCGAACATTTTATAAAACAAATGTATCTGAAAAAGTACCGGCATGAACTTGAAAACGAAATGTAGAGCAAAAAAAGCTAGAAACCAACCTGTCAGCAATGGCTTCACGGAGTGCATTTTTGTAGTAAATAGCAGACAGATAGATGGCATATTCACATTAACATCATCCAATCAGAATGCAGCAGCTTCTTTAAATATGCATGGAATTGGGTTCAACTCCCAGGAACATCATGGCAGAATATGTTGGACCTTTAAGTAGGGTCTTCAGATAATTGTGCAGATATTCCCTATTTTAGGGCAGCCTCTTGTAAAAGCATTGATTGTCTACATCAAATTTAAATACCATATGTTGGGAACTAGAACATTTTTTTTATTATTGAAAAACTATTACATTTAAAACCCAAGTTTGCATCTATTTCTATCAATTACATAGACTCTATATCTATGAGACAAATGTATATAATGGTATAGATCTAGAGTTAATTTACATAGTATCACAAAACGAGGTACACTATATCACAAAATGGACCACATTTTACCTGTGATATCAAACCCAAATATGCTGACAGATTTTTATTGACAAATCTGGTTGTGTTTCTCTCCAAACTTCGGCACAAAGTCTGCCTTGCATATTATATATAGGATCTTACACCAGTTTCCATTTGATATCAAATGAAAACAAGTGTAAGAACCTTTTTATCACATAATCAAGATTTGTGGCATTTGTTCATGTAAAATGACAATTTTCATGCAACTTTGAAATGTAAAAGCCACCATTTTGACTTCAGTGCGAAAGTCTTTGACGTCATGTATTTGTCCTAGGCATGGTCATAATTGAAACAAATGAAACTCACAACCAATCACCGGGCTGATAAGTCCTATTACATGGGTTAATACGAAATAAATATGATATGGGTATATTCACTGGATAACACAGTACATAATGTGATAAATATCGAATCCTGGTAAAAAGTCAGTAATATAATACTTCCTTTCCAATGGGAGTTTATTATGGTAATACAATACCCATGGATACAATATACCAATATGTTTAAGCTATTTAAAGGCCTATGCTAACATTCACTTAATATAAACACATTTTATCATCAAGGTATCATGTAAACATGAGAATATGTATCAGAATATATCACGGAATAGTATCACTGCAAAATATTTCATATAGATTTTCCAATCTCTGCCCAGAATTGTCATACCTTACGCTAACTTACATCTCTGTCAATAGCTAAATGCCAAAAATCTTGGCATAGGCTTGCGTTATACAGCTTTGTATCTACTTAAGCAACATAAACAAAACCATGTGGTTAAGCACATGTTAGAGTTGCGATGAGCAAATGAGATCATATTAACAAGATCGCAACAGAACATCAACCAGATTTGGTTTTAAAAGACAAACAAGCTGAAATATTGAAACATATCCATAAGTGAAAAGGTGATGTTCTTGTGAACTTATATATACTCGTACACATAAGTTACGGGAAAGGTTCATATATTTCATTTACTACCAAAGTTGTTTGATGAGTCAGAAAAGCTTATTGTAGGTGTTGTTTCGCCTTTGAATATAATTCAGAAAGATCAATTAGGATTCAGTTATCATGTTTTTTTGAAATAGATAAAACAATCAATACTTGTGGAGTAAGTCATTGCTGTACTTCGATTGCTGTCATATTGTACGGTTTGACAACACATGATCTGAGGCTAAATATAATGTGGACTACTTTTAAGCCATTGACAGAAAAGTAAGCGAGTGTAAGGGAAGACAACTCTGGATAGAGATTGTTGATTTTCATGTTAACTTAAATATAACACAGGGTATGCCAATGTAATGTCATGAAAAGACCTTTTTACAATCACATCCAAGCCTTAAAATATAATGATAGCAATAAACAAAATCGCATTCACGATTGAAAGCCTTAAAATCATGTACAGCCTCACTTTAAAAAACTAGAACGAAGTGAATCTCGGCTACCCCACACCAACACAAAGTTAGCAGGAAAATCTCAGCTACCCCACACCAACACGAAGTTAGCAGGAACATTTCAGCTACCCCACACCAACACGAAGTTAACAGGAATATAAATATTAGCACAAAACTGCAGCTGAAAAGAGTAAATAAAAAATAAACACAAGGCAGGATACAAGCTCTAGGAGGGGCACCTTAATACCAAATGTTAGTGCAAAGTTATACTGGATACATCAGACGAGAGACTCTGTTGGTATGAAAGCACTTTATAGATAAACTGTACCCTTGTGCTAGGATTCCAACATCATGGTATCAAAATGGAGAGACAACCAATAACAGCACAGCATTATATATGGTCATATATTGGTGAATGGGTGATCCATGTTACTGGTGGCAATAACGATGCTGTGCTAATTTTAGGACAGGATTGTATTTTTTTTAATATTTTAACTGCAGGGGAAAAAAAATTGTGACTCCCATATTTTTTTCTTGTGATTCAATAGATAATAGTAGACTCCACCATTCATGCATATAATATTAAGTATTTGCCTCTCTATTTTGGGTGGTGATATTTTTTGAAAAAAAATCCATTTACCAAATGTGACTCACACGTACAATGAGGTACCATGATAGTAATATTACCGACTATTCAACAGGTACCTTCTGCTTACATTAAACAAATGATCGGCGGCGTTAAGTAAAAGCATGTTTCCTCTACTACTAGTGAGGACTATCACTTCTAAAATAGTTTCTTGGTAGTAACGTTGACTCATAGACAAAATGTCACCATAGGCTCACTAACATGGAAATCTTATGGGTATCTTATGATAACCAGATAATCTACATGTGCTCCATACAATATCCATACACTCGGTAGATCTTTGCAGATTTCCACCGGGTTTTTATGTTAAACAAAGCATGAGATTCGGTACAGTGGTAATGTGTAGCCTAATTATCACTACTGTAAATAAATAAATTGTTGATAAGTGACCAAAGTTTCTCAGTCTTTCTTGAGGATCCTTTTCACCGAGGACGTCTTAATTTTCTTATTTAATTTTCACAGAATTCATAAAAATGTTGTTACAAAAAGCAGGTGACAAATCTGAATCAGTCTCAAATGATAAGTTCTTTTTGCATTTTCGTTTAAAATAATATAGCATTTTTCTGCAATATATTTGAAATCAGTTAATTCATTTCAGTTCATATTTAAATATCATTGTTCAAATGTTTGTCCTCCAAGGTAAAGACATTGACAAGTCAGTTCACAAGTCAGAGACTGTTAATAATCCAGTCATTAAATACGCTATCTCACACTTACCTAATCAACAAAACAAATAGACTATTGCGAGATTATAATGCCCCTTTAATGTAATGTATGATCTTAAATATTTGTTACATCGTAAGTATCTCTAATTTTATACTAACACACTATAATACATAGTTTGAAGATATGTTTCTCTGACAACTGATATAATTATATTTGTACTCCTATTTACATGGAAGCCTATAATTAAGTCTAAATCTTACATAACAATGATAGAGACCAGTAAGGATTGTCCAAAGTAAATATGATTTATATATAAATTAATTTTTGCTAAAAGGAAAGTAACATTATTAAGATTTCATGTTTATAATTGATTTAATCAAGTTTCAACACTGATATGAAATGATTTCAGTGACATAAATTATGAAAATCCCTTAGAAATGTTCTGTATTTGAGTAGAATAGATATAAATCCGATGTGTACAGTAGATATAAATCCGATGTGTACAGTAGATATAAACCTGGTGTGTACAGTAGATATAAATCTGATGTGTACAGTAGATATACATCTGATGTGTACAGTAGATATAAATCTGATGTGTACAGTAGATATAAATCTGATGTGTACAGTAGATATCAATCCGATGTGTACAGTAGATATAAATCTGATGTGTACAGTAGATATAAATCTGATGTGTACAGTAGATATCAATCCGTTGTGTACAGTAGATATAAATCTGATGTGTACAGAGATATAAACCTGGTGTGTACAGTAGATATATATCTGATGTGTACAGTAGATATAAATCCAATGTGTACAGTAGATATAATTCTGATGTGTACAGTAGATATAAATGTAATTTGTGTCATAGTGATAAAGTGAAGTGTGGAGTAAATATAAATATTGTTAAATTAAACTACAAGTAAATATCAAGAAATGAGAATTAATATTACATAGCACAAAATCAAAGCACTATGTTTATCAGCACTAAGCCAAGATTTCCAATAAATCAAAGAATGGAATACTAATCAGTCATATCTTACTTGCTATATGAAATATGATTGAAAGTGATTAACTCAAATACAAGAGCTTTTTTAATTCAATTATTAATGTAGAAAGATTTATTTTTCATCAACATGTTTCAGCAGAAAACTTCAAAGAATCCCTACAACCGCATTCAAGTATGAAAATAAGTCTGTTTTCCCCAGTGATTTCTTCCTTCACATACCCAGTACATGTACATGTATTGTTAGTCAGACCATGAAAGTTGTACCAATAAATAACTAATGTAGTACTACAGTCTTATGGTCTTTGGACAAAACATTCGTCCAAAATACATGTTACATCTGGTATGGTTCCCAGAATTTAACAACTGGTAAAATAAGAACATTGTCCTAAAACTGAGTAATTTCACTTTTGTCATAATTATTTTGTGTGGCCATATTTTTTCCCCATTAATTCATCATAAAACTTCAAAAAGAAATGAATTGAATAATTTGTGAAAAACTATTACCTGGTAACAAATTAAGTGCAACATTCCATTACAATAACATTCTTAAATCAAAACCTTAAATTCAGTTTTATACAGATATCACCAAATGACATTTTTATAAACATTAGCTGCAGAAAACCAAATTTAATATAACTTTAAAAAAATGTAGATTATTCATTCCAGATTATTTTCAACTATTTTTCATCATCTTCCAAGTCATACTGGTCCAAAAATTCAAATTCCTCCCCGATGTCAATGTCACTAGAATCATCTGCCACTTGTTGGTGGTCTGGTCCTGTCGGTTTGTCGTTGTTCGGTGATACATGGAAGTCGACCTCGTCACCGGATCGCTGTTTGTAGGAAACACTTGATGGAACATTCGAGCTATCTCCCCTGGAAGTGGAGGCTGTATTCGGTTTCAAGTTAGACATGCCAGAAAGAGCTGACCCAATAACAGATGACAGAGTTTTGGACATGAAGGCACCAGTTGCGCCGGACAACATATCACCTCCTGAGTTCGATTCAGAGTCCAACAGGCTTTCTGCCATAAGAGATGGAAAATTCAAGTCAGTTTCCTCTTCCTCAGAGTCCGATGTGTCACCAAAATGTTCAGGTACAAAGTTCATATCCTCTAGTTTCTGTCGTCTGTGCTTTGAACGTTTCTTTGGAATATGTAGCTCGAGAAGTTCATCATCTGTGTTATCTAAAACATCTTCAAATGATGGCATCTCTGGGATCCCTTCCTCAAAATTAACATCAAAATCAACCTGTCGCTCTGAAAAACAAACCATATAAAAATCAAAATGCCAATCTAAATCAGATATTGATCAACATTTAAATTATTTTTATAAGATTTATTAAGTTGGTAATAATGGGGTTTTTCTCCATTTTAACTTTTTCACCCCTGAAGACACATTTGAACTCTTCCAATTAAAAGGCTGGAATAGTTTATTATGAAATTTCGGGGGGTGAATTAGTTTATAAAGTAGACCCAATTCTAAAGGCTGAATGGTGAACCTTACAAAATTCATGATGTCAAATCTAAAATAGTATCATCTCAATACTTCAATTATTTCGTAATCTGCATTATATATTAACCATACTGAAGAAGATTTTTTTCTACATTTTCTCTACATTTATCTCATAAACAAGGCCCCATTCCGAGGACATAATGTTGGTAATGGAATTCAAAATGTTTGTAGGTGACCTCGGTACAGACCTATAATATCATGATTACTATATCTTTTCTCGATGAAAACTATAGTATTAATTTCAACCCTTCCATAGGAAAGTGGCAGGGATTATGAAATCCACATTGGTAATAAAGTATCACTGGATATTCCCATCTATAAAGAATATTTGAGTCCTTCTTGATTTGGACTTTTGGTTCAGCAAAACATTTTGAAATTTCAGCTCATTATGAAACTTCTGGACCCTGCCTACAGCCAGATAAGGGGATGAGTAACAGGTGAGTGAAAAAAACACTTTACCTCACCTCTTTTTCTCCTAACTGGAGGAATAGTTACTAAAATGACGGGAGCAACAACTTTGATGAAGTATCACTGATTTTTTTCCATCCACAAGTCTTTTTGCATTGATTGTAGCATTTTTTGTTCAGCGGAAAAAAAAGAAGTTTTATCTTCATTAATTAAAGTTTGTCTTTGTCAATGCGCTTAGCTGAGATCTTCTCTGGAGATTCTAGACACTTGTTATATAACCTTAACCCATTTATATAGGAGCATGACAGCTGTATATGATTTTTTTGAAACAATTTTCACATGAAAATTGAGTGAATAACCATTATTTTCCTATCCAGTGTAATATTGTATAGGATTATATGCATATTTCAAATCAACCCTTGTATTGTTGAATTTCTTTCAACACTTAGTGTCTTTTGGTAGCTTTGTTTTGAAATACTGACAATTACTTTTCTTACTGCCAGTTAAACTACCATTTCCCTTCATTCCCATGGGTACTTACAAATGTACATGCAGCACGACACAAGGCAGTGCCATAGTTTGTGTTACAAAAAAACCCACTAGAAAATGTTTGCCCCCATCACCATGTGAAATTAGTTTCAGTGTTTGATGTTTGACTGGACGGGACAGGACAGGACGGACATGGGCAACATTACACCCCCCCCCCCCCCCCCCCCCCCCAATTTTAAGGCGAGGCATAAACAGGCCTTTAAAACAATAGGATACTGGTATAATTGGAAATCTTTATTATCTTAAAGGATAAATAAGTCATGGTTCATTCCAAGAATTTCAGTTCTTGGTTAACAAAACAATCACCAGAAAAGGTATTTGCAAAACTGTTTATTTTCTGTAATTTAAATTTGTGTCAAGATAGTTATATCACAGTTAGAAAACTTGAAAGATGGTCACAGTTTGTAATTAACTTACCCTGGTCATCCTCATCCTCCAAGTCGATGGAAGGTTCCTTTGACAGCAGGGGTGTGGACAGCGAAGGGTCCAGACTCTCATCCTCACTATCTGTGATGGCGCGGGCCAGCGCTGCTGTAGTCACAGGGTCAAGGGATGGTGTGAAATCTGTCTCACTGTCTGTATCAGATATTTCCACCTGGCCAGCAGCACTAACAACTGACGTAGATGACCGGGGAACTTGAAAAAAAAATCATGAAAAAGTTGCATGTTTATCCTTCATGTGATCCTTCACTGACCTAAGGATCAGAAAACTGAACATCAAAATATTATTATATGTGTAATATCTCCCTCATGACCTTTTGTCATTGACTTATATTAAGTTGATGACAAATAAACCTAAATACAGGTGACAAGTCTAATTTTCAGATTAAGATTACCATTTTTGACAGACGTAATACAGACGTGAGTCAGATAAATACGTAATTTAAAAACTGTCCAATCTGACCCAGACTAATTTGTCATCTATTTGTATGTACATTTACATTCACAAGGAGAGTCATTCATAATCCAATAATTTGATAAGTTATTTAGACATACATAAACAAGTCACACACATGCAGCTTTTGTTCCAAAATTATGATGATTTGATAGAAATTTACAAGCCTGCCAACCCTCTCACAACCAACATAATAATTTCGTAAATGCACACTTCCATCTCCAAAACACTTCTGTTACTGCAGGAAAGCCAAGTATATCACGAAGCTTTAATTTTGATCCAGTTGATCCGGATTCCCCTGTCATAATATGTGGGGTAATTGGACAAAGGGAACGTTAACTAACTCTTGCATTTTTCTGGACAGTTGCAATTGGTACTCTACATTCTTGTCTACCATATAGAAGAATTTGATGGCCTATCATCCCATCAGCTGGGGAATGAGGTAGTCATGCAAAAATTGACTTTTTCCAGACTTTGTGAGGAGAGCAATGATTGTAGGTCTAAATCCTTGTTAGGATCTTTTCTGAGAGAGAAAAATATGTACAAAATACTTTCTTGACCATTCCACTTGAAAATATTGGATTGGATGAATATATGAAGTCAAGAAGCATCTGTCATCAACATTACATCATCAGTTCACATGTGATAACCATCTGTCATCAACATTACATCATCAGTTTACAAGTGATAACCATCTGTCATCAACATTACATCATCAGTCCACAAGTGATAACCATTTGTCATCAACATTACATCATCAGTTCACAAGTGATAACCATCTGTCATCAACATTACATCATCAGTTCACAAGTGATAACAATCTGTCATCAACATTACATCATCAGTTCACAGTGATAACCATCTGTCATCAACATTACATCATCAGTTCACAAGCGATAACAATCTGTCATCAACATTACATCATAAGTTCACAGTGATAACCATCTGTCATCAACATAACATCATCAGTTCACAAGTGATAACCATCTGTCATCAACATTACATCATCAGTTCACAAGTGATAACCATCTGTCATGATCACATGAATATGGAACCAAAGCAAAAACACTTCACAAGATTGTTTAAGTTCTCTACTCAGAACGAAGATATTATAAAGTCAGCTAAAAAGCTTGTGTGTCCTATAATCAGATCAGTGTATATGTATATAACTGTTTATAAATAGGAAGAGGTTCATTAAGAATACATTAGGTATTTACAATAAATATTATGAATACATTAGGTATTACAATTAGTAAACACGTTCACACAGTTTAAATGACTCATAGTCAGGTATAATTTTCCTGCTAGATACTGTCACCAGAATTGTTCCACCTGTTATCTTAAATCCAATGAGAGATTTCACGTTAGGGAGATCTCCCACACCGACCCCTCCTTCTAAAGGTTGGCAGGCCTGATTTTCTTAATACGCTAAACAGATCCAAAATAAATGAGAAGAACTATTTAACAATTACATAAACTCACCTTTAAAAGACCATTTATTCTTCAGCTTGATAGAATATTCCATTTTCATAAATATTGGTTCAAACTTGAGGTAGACTCTCTTGAGAAGATTATGGTAAAGAACACTGGGACCCAGCAACGTACTGATAACTGTAAAAAATGTAATTTAACATAATCAGGACAGGAAGAGACGGAATGGTATAGACATAGGTATAAGGTCCCCTTCGAATTCCATCATAATGTTACCCAACACATTTCAACTTTTCCTAACAAACACATACAAATTAAATTGCTGCAAATTTTATCAGGAAATGAATTAAGCCACAAAATTAAGTTAAACATTTGTAAGGTTATTTATATGTAAGAGATGTGTCTTCCAGAAGTACAAGAGCTACCACAACAGATAGACTGTATGTCCCTTTAGCAAAAACAAATATTTTTAAACGCTCTTTTAGCTACTGTTTTATGGAATGCACTTAGTGACGTTATTAAACAGTCATGCAGTGTAGATTTTTTAAAAAGAAATACATAGAAATGTTTTACAGTAGGTAATAACTGTGATACATTATGATATCTATGATATTTATCAATGTATATGTATGCATCTTTCATTAAGATTGTAATATTATCATTCTACCATTATAATTGTCTTATTTAGTATGTACATATATGCATAACAGGGTCGTATTGTAAACTAGACTATGTCTAAATATGTAACCCTGTAAAAATAAAAATTATTATTATTATTAGGTCTTTAAAATTTGAATAGCCACAGATTTTTATTTTCAACTTCATGGTAATTTCACCTAAATTGTTGGCTGCCAGATACAACAATCTGAGTCAATTACCGGTAAGTCAATGCTTGTTAATACTTTCATAAACAGTCCCACAATAGTCTAATACAATCACAAAGGAATTTTTTAATATAAAAGCGCAGGCCATGTTTACACCGAGTGAAAAGTGCACAGAAGATGGTACAGCTGACAAGACTATTATTGGACAGTAAGCTTATGTTATATAAACAGCACTAAAAGCTGTGAAAATTCGTTTTAATAGTGAAACTGTTACTACTGTTGAAGATACTTACAGAGAGATTAAATTGATGTTAGGTTGTTCTTTGTGTAATGGACAACAAACCAGCATGTTAAATTCAGCTTCAACAAAGTCATGAACTGATCTGGAGTATGATACAATATGTTTACTGGGAGTATGGATGGCAGAGACCGACATAATATTTACATTACTTCAACTATTTGAATCCTTTATGTATAAGTGGCACTGACTTACCTATAATATAGGCTAACATTAGTCCTGGTATATAATGTCCAATCATAGCCAGGATAAAGAAAAATGTACAGCTCATAACACAAAACTGCAACAGAAAAACATTACAATGTAGTACTGAAAATAATACTTTTGCAGTACTGGTATAATTGTTATCACATGTTTTTATACATGACTGCTTGAGGTATACTGTGGTCTCATATACTGAACAAAATACATGACTGAAGTGATAGTTGAGTCAATAAGCAACTTCACCAACATACTAATGTTTCTCTTGTTAATTTTTTTTCTGACAGAATTAAAATTTTTGAAACTTTTACAAAGATCTAAAGTAGAAAGAAAGCATTTTTGATAATCAAATATATTCTAGTCATACTGATGATCCAATACATAGCCTAGACCTACATACATACATACAGGTGACTAACTCATCAGAAGCTCTAACTTAAGCTTAAGATCATGGGGGTTGGTACTTACCAAAAAAGGATAAACTCTTCTAAAAGTCAACCAATAATGTAGAATGTTAGAACAGGAGCACCATACATGGGCTATGTATTGACACAGTTCTGGCACACTGAGTAGTCGGGGATGTACTGGTGTCCAGCTACCAAACAAAGAAATTAGCAATGTCAACCTACATGTATGACAACAATATCTTTTTAGAGTCCCCGAAAAACAAACCGTTAACCTCACTAAATATCCCAGGTTCTCAAATACACAGCTGTCAAACCCCCCTCATAAGGGAGGACACTCCCTCATTTGGACCAAAATTTACCAATCTCCCTCGAAACTCCCTCATTCAAATCCAAACTCACACAAACTCAAAATCTACATCCTTTTGTCAAATGATCTCCTAGTTACTGCATGATGTGTATAATGACCATAACAGGTGTGTCTGAATCAAATGATTGCTTTTTGGAGTTATTTTGATACATAAAGATGGAAAGATAAATTGAGCAAAGCAGTTTCAGGCGCGTTTCATGCCCTAATTTTCTCACTCATTGGAAATGTGGATCTTCCTCATTGGAGGTTTCAGAAGCTGACACCTATGTAAATAGGAGGCATTTTGAAGTGTTAATGCATTTCTATTCATAGTCATGAATAGAGTATAAATGAATAGTCATGAATAGAGTATTACCCTATTGCTATGCAGAGTAACATTTATCTTAACATTGTCTTACTATTTTATATAATAACACTGTTCTGTTGTTACATATAGCACTACATGGCTTTTTATACCAGTATAGGGGATATACGTAATGTACTGTTATATACAAGTGTCATAGACTTTGAGTGTAAAAGTAAAAGAACACATTATCATTTTCATATGACTTAAAAATGAGCAATAGTATCTTTGGACAACAATTAATTAGAGACTAGTCAAAACATGTATAATAGATACCTGTACCTACTTGAGATTTCATGTAAGTCTTTTTTCAAAATAATGCTTACAAATATAATGTCTGCTTTAATATTTAGTAGTCTATATGCTTACCTGTCAGGGTCCTCTGGTACAGCTGGTGGCACTACAAAACATATATACATCAAGTAAATCATTGGTACGGAATAAATATTTATCAAGAAATTGATATTTTTTCTTCAGATTAACTGATCAATGTATTAATCATGTAACATTCCAGAACAATTATATAGGTCATTAGGAAATATTTATTGTACCTGGAATTTGTATTTCCCTGAACATCTTGATATAGCAGCAGGTAATACCGTAATGTTAATACTTCATCCTTTATTTTTCTACTTATTTTATATCAAAATATATATTGTGAAATTATGCATGATGTGCCATAATTTTTTTCTAGTTTGAAAGGTAAAGTCAACAGAAAGGTTTCACTTATATATGACTCAAATTTAAAGCTATGGTACATATATGCATTGCATAACACTTGATAATTTGATTGTATAATTTCATTAAAATGCTGACCTTTGACAAACATTATATACGTTTGTATATATGTCACCAGACTAGACAGCAGGTTAAGCCCAAGAAAATGATATACAGTAAATTTTAATAGCATTTTTACTAGATTTTGTTTATGTAAATTGTGAACATCACTTAGTGCTGAACAAATCTTACATATTGCATCACTGTGATACTTCAAACCTAACTGTGATACTTCAAACCTACAAACCTAACTGTGATACTTCAAACCTAACTGTGATACTTCAAACCTAACGGTGATACTTCAAATCTACAAACCTAACTGTGATACTTCAAACCTAACTGTGATACTTCAAACCTAACTGCATATTTCCGTAAACTGTACCACCACATGCTATGTACAACACCCGACTATTTTTCCACACAAACACAGATTTTAAGTCAAGCAGAGAGATTCACTATGACATGTTGATCATTTAAATGTACATCACAAATTTATCTGATTTGGTTGTCTAGAAAGACAAATTTTATAATTGTTATATACAGGAAAAATGAAGACCATTATAGCTGATAAATATATATAAATATCATTTTAGATACTGATTACTGAGCATCTGTTGCATATATTAAATAGTATTATATAGTTTGTCCACAGTAAGGCGACTCAGGTATAGAAGGTATATATGTTATAATGTATATTAAGATAATAACCTTCTAAATGATTAAAAGACAAATCTATATAGTAAATTAGTGCTGAACTTGTTAATTGCAGATGAATTATGTGATACAAAAATAGAATACTTATCTACTTTTATCAAGTTTTATGCAAAATGGCACATGTATTGATGACTAATTACTGAATTATGATTAAAAATAGAACTTATCAAGTTCTAAATCATGCAAAGTATCACATGTATTGATGACAAATTACTGAATTATATTTCTCCCCAGCTAGGTCTATTTCTAATTACTGAATTATATTTCTAACCTGAGAAAGTGAGCTAGGTCTACTTCTGAGCAAGGCAACATTTTTATTTCTGGCTTTTTATGGACAAATCTACATTGCACTATATACCGGTAGTTGTCGTATTAAGGGACAATTTTGAGGGGAGGGTAATGACCATGATAGAAATGGTCTGTCAGATAAAGTCATTTTACACCATAAAAAGTATTAATGCATTTTGTATTTAATTTTCCATTACAATAAGATTTTCAAACAAGGCAAAGTATTGCAAGGCAATCCATAGTCCCCCATCAGTAATAATTTCAGGAAGCATATAGATCACAGTGAGGTCATAGTGACTGACCTACTCCTTGCACTCCGCCATCCGAAGATGTACTTGTACACCAAATCTGGTTACTACAAGTGAAATAGTATAGAAGAAAGGCACCGGACAAACTTTTATAAAAGTTAAGGTCAAAGGTCGTCCTTGTACACCAAATCTGGCTACTCCAGGTGAAAAAGTATAGCTGATAAGCCCTGAAGAAATATTTTCAAAAGTTAAGGTCACAGGCCAAGTCATAGGTTGCAGTGACCTAATTCTTGCACTCTTCCATCCCAAGATTTCCTTGTACACCAAATCTGGCTACTACAGGTGAAATAGTATAGAGGACATGTCACGGACAAACTTTCTCAGATGAAAGAATGGAGTACAAAAGCTCTAGTCCCCCCCTCCCCCCGAACCGATGGGGTACTGATGAAAAAGGTGCTGCTACAGACACCCCAAATGCCTCAGGACATATACACTTACCATTGAACAGATAGTAGTATAAAGATCCCCTTCTTTCAGATTCATGCTTGATTAAGTATATGGAGTTAATAGTTAAATATAAATTATACATGTACCCGTTATGTGAAGTGGTTTGCCTTAATCATTTCAGCACCAATGAAAAAACTGAAAGTGAAATATCTTGCATAGTGCAAACATACGAACACATGAAGAATTTAGACAATGCCTGTATATATATTTATTACTTTTAAATACTAGTAACCTCCCCTTAATATCCTACATAGGACTAACTGTAGAACAGATGTGCCTGCAGTACAATTCCATTGATCAGGTAGCTTAAGCTGTTAGATTGATAGTTTTGTAACTCCGGGGTTTGAATCCCAGTCTAGCCCTGAATCTGTACAGCTCATAACCCGTACACTGTTGTTGATTGTCTTTTATATGGTTCATATTTTTTTGTGTGTAAAATTCCTGCAAGGCTAAATATTAGTTTTTTTTTTTTTTTTACAAATGATTTATCAAAGCAATAGTCATGCTGGAAAAATAGTTTCCAATGCACAGTTACAGTTTTTGTCAGTTACACAGGGATCCTAAAGTTATGGATATTTTAAAATGTTAGTGACAGGGATCCTTATATATATATATATGTTATGGATATTTTAAAATGTTAGTCACAGGGATCCTTAAGTTATGGATATTTTAAAATGTTAGTCACAGGGATCCTTAAGTTATAAAAGTTTGTCGGACCATTACATTGAAAGATTGGAAAGTACATATGTTCACCCCATTTTTAATTTACTTACCCCTGATTTCTGGCCATATCTTGTGTTTCCATGTCTGTACCAGATATATAATGTAGGTGACAGTACTGACCACAAAATAAAACCGACATCCCACTGCTGCCAAAAACCTGAAAATAACCAGATATTTCAGTAAAGCTGAGGAATCAATATAAATAAAATATTCCAGGGTTAATTTGTTAGCAGCTACAGATATATCTAGTATCAGTTAGTTCACAAGCAAGGATTAAATTGTCTGTAGTCAGAAATTTTCGTCAAGGGATTTCATTAACTTCGTCAGGATGAGAGCATGAAGAATTTCTGGACAGGTACATGTAAACACAGGTCAACGGAAATTTCTGAAACTACAGGTGCAGTAAAAAAAACAGTACATGTGTGGGTATAATTTTGTTACCGATAAATTTTTGGCCAGATTTTTAATTTCCACGTCAGAACCAAGTACACAATGAAGAGGATGGTACTGGCGATGGAGTAAAACTGGCATCCTTTCACTGCGAAAAACCTGAAATCAATGAAATGTGGTTTTAATATCACAGGGGACAGCAATATGTACGGCAGCTTTCCTACAGCATAAAGTAATTTTGAATTATACAGAGTTGTGATACATTCTATATCAAATCCAGAATTCTCCTAATACAGAATACATGTATTCATATAGCCCGAGTTTCCTTTGGCCAAGACACCAGACTTAGACATTTTGACATATAGATTTCTGGTGTGGGGCCAGAGCACACTGCTATATGAAAACATTGAATTCTCCCGACACCGTTTGTTATCAGGGAGTGACTAATCAACAAAAAGACGCAGTCCGGAAATCTAAACAAGAATAATATATTCTGTTTTCGGTCCGGTTTGTTTATTATTCACCCCATGACCTACAAAAATGGCATTTGTGTTGTATCATAGTAGTTTTTTGTTGTCAGCATCTCATAATTACTCTCCAATACCAAACGGTGCCACGTTTTCATATAGCAGTGTGCTCTGGCCCCCCACCAGACATCTATATGTCAAAATGTCTACGTCTGGTGTTAGGGCCAGAAGAAAGGTGGGCTAGTATTAATATTGAACGTTCTCTTTACAACACACATATTACAATATACACACTCTCTAATCTAAATTATCTTTATAATTATTTATAACTATTGGCTTTAGACATATATTTGATATCTTTTGAATTTTAATTTGATTGCAGATAATTCACTTTTGTTGTTGTTTCTTTTGAACCACATGAAGTTACAGGAAAATATATTGGTTGATAAAGATTGATGGAAAACAGTTTATTTATCTTGATGGAAGCGGTGTCAATTTAATGTTGTTATAGTATTTCTACATATGACTTAGATGCCATCATTAGATATATATGCATGCATAATACCATCCTCGATTTCCAGGGGTTACGCTCACTTTCGCTCTCTACACCCCTGGAATATGTTCTCTTCCTACTGTTACAAATTTGGCGCCCAACGAAATATACCCATGGAAGGTGGTATAGAGTCTCATGTATCTTCGGGGTCGAAGAATTAGAAAACAAGAGGCCCAATGGGCCTGAATCGCTCACCTGGTATTAATCTCACACAAATAATCTTAAAAGTGGACTAAAATACAGCTACAGGCAGAATATCAGTGTTTGACTCATAAGAACCTATTAAAAGATCTAAACATGTGACGCCTGTGACCTTGAATGTCGAACAAGGACATAAGATTGAACAGAGTTATAGTCATCCAACCCAGCATGCTTCTGGCAAAATATCATTACCCTGGACCTTTTGGTTAAACAGAACAAGTCATTTAAAGATTTAAACATATATTGACCACTGTGACCTTGAATATGGACGAAGGTCATTCATTTGAAAAAAACTTGGTAGTCCTTAATACCAGCATGTTAATGGCCAAATATCATCACCCTTAGCCTTTTGCTTATTGAGAAGTCGTTTAAAGGTTTTAAACATATTTGACTCCTGTGACCTTTAATATATGTCAAGGTCATTCGTTTGAACAAACTTGGTAGTCATTTATCCTAGCATACTACTGGCTAAATATTATCATCCAAGGCCTTTTGGTTATTGAGAAGTTATTTAAAGGTTTTTAACATATTTGAACCATGTGATCTTGAAAATAGATGAAGGTCATTCGTTTGAACAAACTTGGTAGCCCTTCATCCAAGCATGTTACTGGCCAAATATCATTATCCTTTGCCGCTTGGGTATTCAGATGTAGTTGTTTAAAGGTTTAAAATATATTTGACCCCTGTGACCTTCAAAATGGGTGAAGGTCATTTGTTTGAACAAACTTGGTAGCCCTAGGCCTTCATTCCAGCATGTTACTGGCCAAATATCATCACCCTAGGCCTCTTGGTTATTCAGAAGAAGAAATTTTAAAGATATTTGAACCCTGTGACCTTGAAAATGGATGAAGGTCATTCATTTAAACAAACTTTGTAGCCCTTGATTCCAGCATGCTACTGGCCAAATATCATCATCATAGGCCTTTTTGTTACTGAAAAGAAGTTGTTTAAAGTACGCCGCACCATGGCATAAGCTCACCTGCCCGAAGGAGGGAGGCATATGTGTAGCGGAACTGGACTGGGTTGATCGTCGATGACCAGATAGCTCCATTGGTAGATCATATATATCCTGTTACAAAAACCCGATCAGGATTTGAACACTTGAAAGTTGACTTGCACACGATCACAATTTGGTTGCTATACCTGATCTGCATATAGTTTATCCCTTGACTTAGTTATCAAAAACAAAACAAAGGGAAGGTAACTGAACCTGTAGTGGACATTTTCTAGTTTTTTATTACAAAGGGGTCATGCTTTATATCGAGGAGGCATTCAATATTCTTTTAATTTGAGCCAAAAAAAACTAAATCAATGAAATAATGGTTTTAAATAAAACTTCTGTACTTTTTTTTTTATCTCTTAGCCAATAACTGCACACTGACAGCTGTTACTACTGATGACGTAACACTCATGTTTACATTCATGTAAGCAAGCTGAGCTGTCAAAGGCATTTAAACCAATCAGGGAGCAGTTTTTCTTCCCCTACCCAACTCCCATGCTTCGCACAATAAACATCCATATACGACGCTTTGGGGTTGATGCGCTTTTGTATGAAACTGAATTCGAGGAAAGCGACCAACAAATACTTCTTATATGCAAATGTCCTCACAATTACGCATGAGTGTGCACCGTGCACACGGTGTGTACAGTAACCTACCAAAATAGTCCATGAACACAAATAAATAGCACTGCGCTTTTCCTCGGATATTCCCACACAAGCAGACTCTGAATGCGCATCACCAAAGGTTCGATCGGGCTAAGAATTCTTTTGAACATGTTTTCTGTTCTTTGGACATGTTCGTCATCGCTTCGTGACTCCGAATTCTCCATGGTGGTCACTTATCCTTCGACGCAATCTGAAACTATCAAAGTCAGTGCCCCAATATTTTTGTTTTGGATATGACGTCAGACCATGTGACATTTAAGGCATTTAGGGCATGACCTAATTATTAATATGTCATTTTTATCACATATTTAGGTAATGTCCGTTTACAAAAATTCAGTTAGTACACAAATTGGAGGAATCTTCAAAATAAACTAAAAATATAAAAATTCTCGATTGACAGAGAACAGGAAGTGCAACACAATGTCCAATACAAAAGTCGGATTTGTGAGGTATTCCGGTAAATTTCCTTGCAACGTTATCAGATTAAATTCCCTAGAATATATTTGAGATACATACCCAAGCAGACGTGTACGATTTTCACCCATTGTTTTGAAATAAAATAACCATAAACAGATTTTATTGTAAAACGATTTTGATGGCCGGTGGACAATTTTACCACAAACTGGCTGCTGCTTTGTCGAAAAATAAATATGTAATTGATCAATTTTATCTACTTTGTTGGATCCATTTAAGTTTAAATACAAAGTTGATAAATTTCCTTGATTTATGAAATAAACAAGTTGCGTCCTTGTAAGGAGTGTCAAAAAAATCACAGTTCTTCTATTCTAATTTTAGTCAACACCGGAAGTTCCTCTATACACTGCCGCCATTTTTCGAGTGTCAACAAGTTTTCTACGTGATTCCAAAAAGAATGTGACGGGGTGACAGGAAAATAGCAGATTATCACGATGCCACGCGAAATCATAACCTTGCAACTGGGACAATGTGGCAACCAAAGTACAGCATACTTTAATCGTCACTTCTTATTGCTTACGTTTTGACTGTTAATTTTTATGATCTGCTTCTTTATTAATTCCTGTAGGAACTCGATCTAATTCAGAGATTTTTTATACATCTCTGATTTAGATAGAGTTCCTACAGAAATTACTTATTTATAAATCAAAGTTTCTGTTTCAGAAACCGGTCAACAGAAACCTGTGTCTGGGCATTTCGTCCTAAATCCCCAGGTCCAGTACACTCTGCCGATTGAGCTATATAGCTGTAAAGACCTTTAATAGCTCTATTGCCCTATCTGAAATAGGTCTTTTGAGCTATTTTCAAGTGATTTTCTTTTTTAAGGAAAACGAAAATCACTTGAAAATAGCTCAAAAGACCTATTTCAGATAGGGCAATAGAGCTATTAAAGGTCTTTACAGCTATATAGCTCAATCGGCAGAGTGTACTGGACCTGATCCCGTTCGCCCTACCTTGATCTGTGCACTCTTTTTACCAATCTATTTTCCTTGATAGCAAAATCAGAAAGAAAACTAGTTATTTGAAATTTATTGTCATGTCTTATTTTTCCGTTGGTTAAGTTAAGGTTTCGATATAATGTAATTTAAAAATATGGGAATATTATTTGTGAGTAGCATAGCCACCTGTAATAGGAAAGACAATAGTGTGCTTTTCATCGGGGATCGAAACCACGAGCACTATGTTCCTAGTCGGACGCTCTACCACTGAGCTAAGGCCAAATAAAAAAAAAGTGTTTTTCCTGTTTCGGCTCCAAAACAAATAGGGTAGACCTAGCTTTTTTTTCTTTCTCTGATCTCCTGATTACCTCTGTGAAATGTTAAACATATGTTATTGTTTTAGTTACGTATGGATGGAACCAAAAAGATCTATATAAATTTTTATTCATTTAAAATAAACACACAAATAAGAAAATTCCTGCATTCCTAGTTTTTGTGTTGAGCAGGCCCCCAAACGACACATTGACATAGTTTATGGTATAACCAACATAATTAACAGTAGTGCTGCCACCAGTGTTTCATTTCTAAATTATCCCTAGCTACTGCTGGACATGTTAGTAAATGTTCTCAACTCACTCTCTCCTAATTATATAAGCTTAACTACCACTTTCTGTCCCTTAGCAAAATCCTGCTACAATAGAAATGTTGATATATTAAAATTGTTGATGCTGCTTTAAAATATGTTAGAATTTGACCACTATATGACTAGGTTAAACTGGCCATAAATTCTGCTATATTTGACATCAGCTTGAGGCACAATCACTGACATCACAGTCTGGATTCCTGACACCTATAGACTACAGACGGTCACACTAATCTACAGATCCCAACCTATATCATAGGCACAATTATCTACGGGTACTTAGCTACCATCTTCAAATAAAACTCTGACACTGACCACAAGTCAAGGCTTATAAAATGCATAGTAAATTATATGTACACTTTGAACAATTAAATGGCTAATAACTGCATAACAGTGACTGTGAAAAACCAATAAAATGTAAAAGGGTCGGCATGAAAAAGTAGGGTTGGTCAAGAAACACATGTATATTTTCCTTTCGGCCTAAAGGGGAAATTCCCTCTAGCTCGAAGCTAAAAGGCAACCTTAATCCTATGTACAATTAAAATTCTGACCCCTTTTAAAATGTGTTCGCCCTTGAACACCACAGCCCAGATTCTAACTCCCTGTCACCACAGGGAGGGCCGCAGACACCATTTGTAACAGGGAAGACAATAGTGAGCTTCCATCGGGGTTCAAACACGCGATCCCTAGGTTCCTAGTCGAGCAGAATTGCAAGTCTAATTTTGATTAGATTAATATTGTGTTTTAACAAATAGCCAACACATTTTCATGAGAAAATTATCATGTTTTAACTTTTTTACATTTTCACAAAATAACTAACATGTTTCAATGTTTAGGTTGCTAGGTGGTCTGGAGGGTCTGCCCTATGGGTTTCCAGAAACTAGAAAGGGCTATATATATATGCCATAACCTAATTCTAGAAAAGGAATTACTGGTAGCTAGTCTTGTGGGCTGAAATTCAGGGCTACTGCCTGAAAGTAGTTAGTGTCAGCCCCTGCTTATTTACATTACTCACATTGAAAATATCATGCAAACTCTAATAGTTGTATGAATTATTATGTTTTTAGTTGGCATGGAGTTCTGGAAGCAGCTTTGTTCAGAGCATGGCATAAGCCCAGGTACTATAAACCTTTTGTTACTGCATTACTGTAATTTTACTGTAATCTCCATTTATCAAGACCATTCAATGTCTTATAACTACAGCATCATTTAGAATGGCTTTCTTGAAAAACATGAGAAAAAAAAAGTTTCACTTTACAACTTATTCAATTTTACTATACAACTTACTTGTATAATGGTGTATGATAGCCGTAGCCTGTTGTCTCATCCTTTTGATAATACATGAATTGTTTTACAACTTTTAATATATGTTCATCTGTATTATTGTTATTCTATACGTATTATCAATACCATATTTTGAATTGTATGATTAGCAGATAAAATGTATACATATTGTCAGACTTAAACCAATGCTGGTAATACTGTATAACACTTTTTGTATTACAGATGGTATACTGGAAGAATATGCAACAGAAGGAACTGACAGAAAAGATGTTTTCTTTTACCAGGTAAGATTTAACTGCAGGTACAGTACTTTTTTTCTATTACCAATTCAAGAAAGTATTTGCTTAATGCACAGATCGTACGGTACATGTACGTTTCTGTCTTTAACATAATGTACATGTACCTGCACAAAGGATGTTTACAAAGAAAATAATCCAGCAATAAGACTATTACATGTTTCCCAATATTAATCTTTTAACAAATCCTTATTTATTTTTTCAGATGACAATGCAATATCTAGAATATAAAAAGCTGTTTATTCCACTTAAATTTTGAAAATGATTCCCTATTTTGATAACTGTAATTTTCCCATTTTGAAAGCAACATACCCGATTCCCAAAGTAGTGAAAAATGCCCTGGTTAGTGATAGATTTGTTCACATAATAAAGTATTGATTCAGAAGGAAAAATGTAGTATTTCCTTGGAAAATCCAGCAATAATGCTTTACATAAGAATTCATTTAATTTCAAGTGACAAGTCTTGTTAGCTCACTTGCCCGAAGGCAATATAATATTTAATGAAAATAGTTTGCTATGACTGCTTAAATATTCAGGTGAGCGATACAGGCCCTCTGGGCCTTTTGTTTTTTATTACTCCTGAAAATGTATTCGTACAGACATTCTGAGGCGTTAAATTGAAAAAAACTCTGCTGTTGATTATAATGAAGTTGAACATGAACATACATTATTATTGGACAGGCTGATGATGAACACTACATTCCCAGAGCAGTCCTACTTGACCTTGAACCCAGGGTCATCAACACAATCATGAACTCGCCATATGCCAACTTGTACAACCCGGAGAATGTGTACTTGTCTAAAAACGGAGGTGGAGCTGGCAATAACTGGGCCAGTGGCTACGCGCAGGCAGAGAAGTTGTATGAAGAAATATTTGACATCATTGACAGGGAAGCTGACGGCAGTGACAGTTTAGAGGTGTGTATTATGTTTATATATTTTTTGTAGTTAAGAATTTAAAACCTTGAAGGATCAGGATACCTATAGGTCCCTTAAAACAATCCATTCTCAATTGAAGAAGTGTGTGATTTTTCCAAATTTGCCCCTTTAAAATTCCTGATTGGAAAATGACCAAAAAGAAGTACATGTACATGTAATAAATTCTAGCACCAAAGTATAATTTTTCTTCATCTCAAACCAAAGTTGATTTTCATGTAATCTTCTTGTAGGAAAAATAGAAATAGGTTTGCTCATAATAGCTTGCTGGAGCTGGAATAGTAGATCATTGACTTTGTAAAATCTTTTCACAAGGATTACTGCTTGGATAACCAGACAACTGGACTATCCCCCAACTGACTCATCGGCCTTGTCTGTGTATCAGGTGGTTATATTGACAGTGAAGCAAGTACTACAGGTTGTAAGCATGCATTAGATTTTGGTGTCTGCTATTTTCAGGGTTTTGTGGTATGTCATTCAATAGCTGGTGGTACAGGATCAGGGATGGGATCTTACCTACTGGAGAAACTTAATGACAGGTATATTCACTTCACAACTTATTACAAATTATGTTGTCAAGTTTATGAACAGTTTTAGTTTCCTAGAAATAGAAAGATTTAGGGTAGAATCTGATCAACTTTTACAGAGAATTCAGTATGTGCTCTCTGACTCTCACCTTTATCAGACATTGGTTTGTCTGATGAAGGTGATGAAAACTATTGGACAAGTCACCAATATGTCTCACAGAAACGTTTGACTGTTTGGGCTATATGAACCTGAATGCAATCTATACATTGCTAACCTGAAGAAATGTTAAAAAAATATATATCTCATAAGATTGGTAAGAATTATTGATTTTCATGGTATATGGCCTGGAATAATAGTGATGTCTTTTAAAGGTAAAATTAACCTTTCTACTTGAGAATGATGAGCGTCATAGGACAAAGTATTAGCAATATATTATAGGTGAAACACTACCTACATAAAGATTTATGATAGGTGTTTTGTGAATGTTTTGTAGATAATGAAAGCAGTTTTTACATAAAAGATATTTGTGATATAAATGAAGAATTTTCTATCATAAAAGCATTCATATTTTGTAGATTTCCTAAGAAGCTGATACAGACGTATTCTGTGTTCCCTAACATGGATGAGATATCTGACGTGGTGGTACAACCATACAATTCTATCTTGACTTTAAAGCGTCTCACACAAAATGCTGACTGTGTGGTGAGTTTTTCAGATTGTTGTTCACCATAAAAACAAACAAAAGTTGATAATGGATTGATAAACCCTTGGCCCCTGTTAAAAAAGTGTCTAACTTGAGAAGTACTTCCTAACAGAATCAACCAGTTTGAGTTTCCATAGAACAAAATTTACAAATAGTTATCGTGTTTCTTCTTTATGGGTGAAAATTTCACATTCATACTTTAAAACTGGTCATATTCATTCAGAAACTATTGTATGGACACAAACTCTCAACGTCTGCTGGCGGCTTCAGTCAGTTTGATCAGTGATGTATTTAGGTAGAAAATACTATCACAAAAAATTTAATAACACTACACTTAGAAAGTACGTATGTTTGTGGGAAATGACCCTGCAATTGTAAACCAGAGGTCTTATATCTCACCTTGACTCAGAATGTAAGATATAGATATCCAGTTGAGATGTGTATACATTGTATTTCTTTTCCATTTCATGTAGAATTTAAAAAAAGCAAGTGAGATTTTAATAGGATTAATATGAAACATGATGAAAACTGGCAACATTTGGTAATTTTGTGTACCCGAAAAATAGCAATTTTAGTTTGTGATGCTAACATTTTTTGGGGTGATTTCTTGTGTGCTAAGTTTTACATTATTAGCTCACCTGCCCCAAGGGCAAGTGAGATTATGTCATGGTGCGTCGATTGTCGTTCGTCAGTTGTCCGTCCGTCAACTTTTCCTTTAAACAACTTCTTTTGAAGAATGAACAGGCCTAGAGCCATGATATTTGACAGAAAGCTTCGTTGGTAGGAGCCCTACATAGTCTAAGAACGAAAATGACCTTGACTTACTTTCAAGGTCACATGGGTCATATATGTCAAAAACATCAAACGACTTCTTCTGAATAATCAAAAGGCATAAAATTATAATATTTGGCTGGTGGCTGGGAAAGAGCTCACCAAAGTTTACAAATGAAAAGGAGCTCAACCTACTTTAACGGTCACAGAGGTCAACAACATTTCAAAGGATTTGTTCTGAAGAACCAAAAGGAATGGATTCATAAGATTTGGCTGGTAGCTTCTTGGGATAGAGCTAACAAAGTTTGAGAAGGAAAAGGGCATTGACCTACTTACAAGCTAGGTCACAGGGAAAAATATGTCAAACAACTTCTGAAGAAGAACCAAAAAGCATAGAATCTTATAATTATAATAATATTTGACTGGTAGTTTCAACAGATGGATCCGACAAAGTTCGCGAGTGACAAATTTGTAGTGCAATATGATATTTAATAAGAATATTTTGCTTTGACTGCTTACATATTCAGGTGTGCGATAAAGGCCCTCTGGGCCTCTTGTATTTGAATTAATTAATTATTGAATGAAGTAATAACATGATTCTTTTTGTTTCCAGGTGGTTTTAGACAACACAGCATTACATAGGATAGCGGCTGACAGACTGCACATAGACACGCCATCCTTTGCCCAAATTAACCAGCTGGTATGACCTCACACATCATTTATTTCAGACATTAAAAGTACACACACATTATATACATATCAAATTATAGTTGTAGAATAACAATTCCATAGATCCTAGAATCTATTTACCTTGTTCTGCAATATTGATATATATATATACAAATTTAAGAGAGAAAATAGAAAAGTTTGTGCCATAGCATTTAGCTAAGCATCTTCTTGTTCCTTGTTGTGAAAACTTACCTGGAGCTGAGTTTGTATAACACTGGTCTAATATGGCTGTATCCTGAAGACAAGGGGATCTCTGTTACTAGAACATAAATATTCCATGAAATATTTTGAAATCATTGTAAAATCGATGTAAAGACTCTTGTTAATCTTGGTCTTGGTAGGTAAAACGCTTACATACTTGTTATCATAACCAATGGATAAAAAGTATTTCTTATTAAACTTGAAATTTCAGATTAATGATTTTGTATGTGATTCCATTAAATAGGTGTCTACGGTAATGTCCACCAGTACGACAACACTCCGTTACCCAGGTTACATGAACAATGATCTGATTGGCCTGATAGCCTCCCTCATACCCACCCCACGTCTTCACTACTTGATGACGGGATATACACCCCTCACAACAAACTCTCAGGTAAGTAAACTCATTCATATCACATATCCACTTCCTGATGATAGGTTACACACCCTAATGATTTGATCGGCCTAATAGCTTACCTCATACCCACACTAGGACAACTCTACCTGATGGTGGGTTACACCCTCACCACAAACTTTGCCACTCAACAATCCCAAACTCCTTATCATATATAGAAGATGATTAATGGTTATGCGTCACAATACCCCCCTCGCAACGAAGTTAGGGGGAGTATACTGGAATCAGCATGTCTGTCTATCTGTCCGTCCATCTGTCTTCACTGAAATTAAGAAGAATGTTTAAGCTCAGTTTCCAAGTTTTTAATTATCCAACATCAATTAAACTTGCATGGCTTATGTATCTAAGGATGCTAATCACATGCGATGCTTCAGATGCTGGTTCTTACCCACATTTTTCGCTTCATTGACCAGGGTAAGAGGTTTAGTTAAGGTCAGTTACTAAGTTACTCCTTGTACATCAACTAAACTTGCATTGCTTATGTATCTAAGGATGCTTATATCACATGCAATGTTTCGGATGCTGCTTCTGACCTAAATTTTCTGCTTGACTAACCAGGTTAAGAAGATTCGTTGAGGTCAGGCCCCCATCTGCACTATGGTTAAGAAGATTGGTTTAGGTTGTTTACCAAGTAACTATTTGTCCGACATCAACTAAACTAGGTTCTTACCTACATTTTTTGCTTCATTGACCAGGTTAAGAGGTTAAGTTAAGGTCAGTTACTAAGTAACTACTTGTACATCAACTAAACTTGCATTGCTTATGTATCTAAGGATGCTTATATCACATGCAATGCTTCGGATGCTGCTTCTGACCTAAATTTTCCGCTTGACTGACCAGGTTAAAATGATTTGTTGAGGTCAGGCCCCATCGTGCATGCACTATTGTTAAGAAGATTGGTTTATTTCAGTTACCAAGTAAAGACTTGTCCTACATCATATAAATTTGCATTGCTTATGTTTATTAAAGGATGCTTATCACATGTGATGCCTTACATGGAAATGTATTGTAGCAATCCGGCCATATCGCCATTGGCGTTTTCTTGTTTACAAAGATATGACCCTTTGTTGAAAAATCCTTGTCCGGAAAACTTTTCCAAAACTACATTGCCAATTTCGATGAAAGTTTTCAGATATGATACTTACCACTTGATATTGTGCATCCAGGTATTATTTTTTCATTCTCACCTTTTTTTATGGAGTTATTGCCCTTTGTTAAAAAACGCTTGCCTGGACAACTTCTCAAAACCTACTGAACCAATTTCAATGAAGGTTTTCAAATATGATAGCTACCACCTGATGTTGTGCATTTAGGTATTATTTGCAGGGTTGCCAACCTCTCAGGAGTCCAGTGTGAGAGATTTCCCTCCACTGGGTTTTCTTAAGTGTGAGACTTTTGACGGTGTCGAGGCATACCATCGTTTTGGGTGTTAAGATAACATTAACAAATGTATCAAACAAATCCTGGATTTCTCTGACTACTATAACATCTGCATTGTTGACCTTTTTACTTCAGGATCTTTGTAGGAAATAAAACAAAACAAAAAAATTTCAGATATATATCAGATTTTTATTTATCACACATAAAAACTGACATCAGAAATGCAACACATTATATAATCAAAGGCCTTTCTTGTAACGATTTCATTCTTGGCTAGAACAGGTATCAGTCTTTTTTTTCTGTATTGCCGTTATGCTTTGGCATGGGATGTTGTCCATGACCTGCAAAAATAACAGTTCATATTAAAAGTAAAAAAAATACCATTGTAGTAACATGAAAAGTTCATTAATATGAAAGATAAAAAAAATATGATAATTTGACAGTGGAAAAATATTTTCCAGTTACTTCTGGCTACTATATATATATATCCTAAGCAACAAATAGACCCTGATCATTTGTACCATGTTTGCAATCCGATTCAATTGATTTGTTGCACGATTATGTATACCTACGCAATGATGGAATAGTCAATAAATTCTAACAGTGTTTGTTTTGATTGCAGGTTGCAAGCGTGAGGAAGACGACGGTATTAGATGTAATGAGACGATTGTTACAGCCCAAAAACATGATGGTATCAACGCATGCCAACCGTCAGGCAAACCATTGTTATATCTCTATCCTCAACATCATACAGGGCGAGGTGGACCCCACACAGGTACAGTGCAACCTCTGCAGATGTATAACTGAAATAATGTAAAAGGAAAATTTATACCCAGTAGCATATGGTGTATGTTTTTGTCCATTTTCAAAAGAGGAAGTTTCCAGGCTAGTTGACACCCCTTTGAAAATATGATACTGGATGAGGTGAACCTCACACAGTTATTAAAAATGCTGACATCTGACTGACTGTAAAATTAAAAATGCTGACATCTGACTGACTGTAAAAAAGCTGCTAATCACAAAGAAAGAAATGAGGTTCTAGTGTAAGGGTTGTGAAAGAAAACTTAGAAAAAATCCTTGATGTAAAATGATGTGCCAAAAGGAAGCTTGAAATGGCCTTTGTAAAAAAATATTTGTGATCATGATCTTCTTAAAAGATAAGTTGTTTATGCAGGTGCACAAGAGTTTACAGCGGATCAGAGAGAGGAAACTTGCTCAGTTCATCCCCTGGGGACCGGCCAGCATCCAGGTGGCACTCTCACGTAAATCTCCCTACACACAGACAGCTCACAGAGTCAGTGGACTTATGCTGGCAAATCACACTAGTATTTCTTCCGTAAGTTTTAGAAACATTGTTCATTACAATTATAGTCCTTAACTTACTTTTGGTACAGGAAATACATGCATCACATTCTGATAACTGATGCGTAATGTGAAGTATGATTTTTTGCTTCAATCCCTGTGTTTCCTTGTACAATATTGTATGAAATATTCTTTGATTGTTATGTAAAATTTGTTTGAATTTTCAAACATAATTTATATAGATAACGATAAAATATGTGATTCAGGAACACTTTGATGGTGCAAGAAATTATTTTCACAGTTCTTTTTATTTTGTATTATATTTCGTTTTCAATAAGTGGAAATACAATCATAACTTCATCCAAACACATACATTATTCTGAAAGCAAAGATATAGAGAGTTAGTTTTTGAGAATACATATTAAAGAGATATTCTGTATTGGGAAATTGAAGATTTTGCAGTTAATGATATATAACTGTATTCTTTAATTTTGTTTGCACAAATCAAAGGATTGAAAATTTTCGCTGATTTTAGTTATTTGAGAGAACCCTTCGACAATATGACAAACTGAAGAAACGTGAAGCTTTCATGGACCAGTTTAAGAAGGAATCAATTTTCAAAGACAACTTAGACGAGTTTGATAATTCAAGGGAGGTAATTCAACAACTTGTGGATGAATATCAGGCTGCCACGAAACCTGACTATCTGTCATGGGGTACACAACAGGTAGGTACCCTGTTTATTTAAGCTTGTTACAGACAATGATGTTGTTTAATTGACTAAATTACTGTTGTAATCTTTTTAAAGACATCTAGCTACGAGGGAAATTATAGAATAGACTGGTTATATAATCCTTTGAGGAAATTGCTATACTATCATTTTCCTTTTTTAGCTCACCTGGTCCGAAGGACCATGGTGAGCTTATGCCATACCGTCATCGTCTGTCCGTCAACTTTCCTTTTTAAACGCTACTTGTCCTGAATGGCTCAATAGATTTTGACTAGAGTTGGTCTGGAGCATCCTTAGGCCAAGAGGACTCAGTTTTGTATAAATGGTGGGTGTGGCCCCCATTGGGGCAAAGGGGAGGGGCCCTATGGGGGAAATAGAGGTTAACTTAAAAATCCTTCTTCTAACATAGGGATTAAGGGATTTCATCACTATTTGGTCTGGAGCATCCTTGGGCAAAAGGGACTCAATTTTATATAAACAGTGAGTGTGACCCCCCTGGGGGCAGAGCCCAATAGGAAAAACAGAGCAAATTCTTCAAAATCCTTCTTCTTCCGTAGGAATACAAGAATTTGGTCCAAATTTGGTATGAAGCACCCTCGTGTTAAGGGGAACCAATTTTGTATAAACAGTGGGTCTGACCCCTCTGGGAGCAGAGAGGTGAGGCCCAATAAGGGTGATGGAGGAATAGCTTTGATATCCTTTAACTTCCGTTTGGATGAAGGTATTTTGACCAAATTTGAACAGTAGCATCCTATGGAGGAGGGAAATCAATTTTGTATAAATGATGAGTTTGAACTCCCTGTGGGCAGATCTAGAGGGCAGGACCAAAAGGGAAAATAGAAAAATAGTTTTAAAATTCTTCTTCTTCTGTAGGAATGACAGGATTTTGTCAATATTTGATCTAAAGCATTCTTTGGTGAAGGGGGCTTAATTTGTATAAACAGTGGTCTGACCCCCTGGGGGTGGGGCCCAATAGGGGAAATATAGCAAATTCTTCAAAATCCTAACTTTCCTGAAGGAATGACAGGATTTTGTCCAATTGCATTTACATATAACCCCGGATTAACTATGTAATACATGTACACTACCAGTAACATCTGGCTATTTAACTTCAATTTTGCTAACATTTCCAGATGAGCGATACAGGCCCTCTGGGCCTCTTGTTTTGTTAGGTTCTGTTACTGTTCTTTTCCTTCTCAATGAAGAAAAACATGTAACAGACAAATTTAAGCATTAAGTTATTTAGAATTTCCTTCCTGTAAATACCCTGCATCCTATAGAAAGTGTCATTCTCAATAATATTGCAAGGTCCCTTAAAAAAGCCTGGAAGTAAACTGTATTCTTTTAAAACATATCCATATAAGAAGCCATTCAAATATTTTTCCGGCCAGGAAATCACTTTAGTAAAATTTCTTTTATAAAGCTATTAATGTCATAATTTGCCATTAGATTCAAGAAATTAAAATGAATTCTTTTTAGTTTGATTGCTTTGCTTATCTTCAGTAATTGCCAGTACACATGGGGTATTTAGCATTCAACAGAGTATGTATGATGGTTATCCTGTGTCGATATTAACATTGATGTTCTCCCACTTCTCCAACTGACCAGTCCAAGGATTCTCCCCTCATCCCATCAGCAACTAATACTCACTTGTCTGAAGTTCAGTATAATAAACGATTATGGCACAGTTTCATTTGAAATTAATATTACCCATTGTGAGCATTTACATGGAGTGTTTTGAGATTTACTGAATATTTTACTGCAATCAATTTTTATGGGAAATACAATACTTACTTAAAATGTTTTACCTTTAAACATCTGTTATGTAGTTTCCATGAAAGTTAAAGTTAAAGTTTTGTTTGTAATGCAAATTAACTGGCAAGTACTTGTAACCTGTAAAATATAGTTTTATGATTAAAAATAATATTATATGACTGGAACGGTTTGGGAACTAAGCTGAGGTTTGTCAGATTGTTATGATTTTTTTAAAAACAAAGGATTTATAACCTGATTTTTTTGCAGCCATTTTACCCGTCGCCTATGACTGACTGTATATATACAAGATTTGCCTTGAGTTTTTGTTGTTTAATTCTATTTTTTCTGTAGGCTCCAGCAGCTGAAAGAATATGAGAATGAGAGAAAAGGTTCCGATCAAAGTGTCAGCTTGCATTGATATCTGTCATTATGAAGTGGAAAACACTATGGTTAACCATATGGAAGAGAACATGATCAAGTTTACAGAATCTCCATTTGTTTCCCTCCATGTGCATACAGATTGATCCTATACTCGAGGACGAAGACAGTTTCATTGACTAATGACTGTTAGTCTCTGTATGAATATTAATGGTGCCTTATTATTGTTCAACTGTCCATACTCTATGTAAATTATACAAGATGTTTCTACAAAGTTACTGTTATGTAACAACACTGTGGAAATGTTGGTGTTGTGGAAATGCTCAATTTTTCACATGGAGTAAATAAACGGGAAATTATCCATATGGTGAAATATCATTTCATAATATATAGACTTCAGATTTATTGCCAAATTAGAATGTGAAAGTCTCCACACCAGGGTCAGTTTCAAGAGTGAAAACATTTCTGTACAGGAGATTTTCCACTTTTACAGTGTATTACATGAAAAATGGTTGAAAACTACGTCACATTACTTTGTAATTTTATGCTTCAAATGAAGTTGATGTTTTGACTCATGGAAATTTCTTCTTGGTCAAAAATAATTGAGAATCATTTATAGAATACTGTATAGTTTAAGCGTTCGACGGGCTAACATTTTGTTGTTGGTCCCAATCAGAGTAGATTTAAATTTGTATTGGAGCGATGGAATTTATTTTGCAAACGTTTTATCAGAATATTGTAAAATATGACATTTTTTGGTGTTTTATCGTCTGTATCTGCTTGAAAAAAAAGGCTAAACATGTCTTTATTTATCTCTATATATATTCATGATAGCGCTATTTGTTGCGTATCAAAACTTGCGCTATCTTAGTTGACTGCGAATATATTTAAATCAAATCCTCCACAAAAATTGCCAATTATAAGTATTGCTTTCCTGATGTATCATGACTGTTCTGGGGGAAATACAAATCTGTAAGATGATTGCCCACAAGCACTTGTTTAGAGACTGTCAGTGACTTGGAAACACTTCAGTGTACAGTTCAATGAACTAAAGATTATTTGATTTACCTTTTGTATGACATGAACATTTGTTGTGTATTTGATGTATAGATATTACAATGTTTGACATGAAAGCATTTCTTTGTACTTGACATTTGTACAAAACCTTCAATTTTTGTTTGTATTTGGTTACGATATATGAAATAAACAATGTATGTGATATACACTATTAGCTTAAATTGAACACTTACACCCATCTTGAAGAGGATTCCTGCTGTGTAGGCACACATTAACTCATTCACCCCTGGAATTTTATAATGAACTATTCCTACCTTTGAATTGAAAGGGTTCACATGTGTCTTCAGGGGTGAATGAGTTAAATACCTATATTGAAGTGACTTGTTACATTAATTGTGTGCTGTTGTCACAGTTGTATGATCGTCTATTTACAAGGGCTGTTCCAGAATTAACCGTAGGGAGGGGTCGGAGGCACTTCTTCAGAGACCCTACCACCACCCATCAGATATTTTCAGGTAATATAATATCAGGAATGATTTGCAGATCTGGTTTAAACACACCACCCATAATAATTAAGGTGCCTCCCATCTCCTTCATAGGCATAGGATTTATTACGAAATGGCCATACCAAACATTTAAATGTTGTAATACTATTAATCCAAAGCAAGGCCCTGTTTTACAACTACATGTGTGTACATGTAGATGGTCAAAATACTTCTGGATTACAACCCACTGCTGAAATTCAGTTCTATACAACCATTGGTGAGGATTTCATTATACAAAAAAAAAATCAAAACCTACTTGATTGTCCACTGTTGAAATGTTGAGGAATATTTTGTGAAGAAGAGAACATGAAAATCAGATGACATAAAATCATAATAAGATAATGTACAGATGTAAATATTTATTTGCATTCGATTGATTAAAAGTTTTCTGTGACTATTGTAACGCACATATATAGAATATCGTATTACAAGGTAGTATTTCAATGATGTACAAAGTTAATTTTAACAAATCTTTGAAAACACCTTTAAGGGGTAAGTAAATGTCATGCTAAATTTTGGGGTAATGCATAATAGATAGACATTGACAATGACAGTAATGAAGAAAATGCTTATTTGATAATAATACTTGAGCATACATGCATCAGCAGAGGTCAAATTTCTGAGCGTGTTCGGTTTTGGGGCTCATGTTGTTTGCATACTCATTACTGCAAGTTTGTTTGCATCATCAGTTTGTTGAAGTGGATGTGTAAGTAGCACTGGCTGCATTTCAATCTACTATTTAAGTAAATGCAATACAAATAACTAAGTTCTCACTGTTTTACCTTCATACCTGTAGAAAATAATTAATAATAAACAACATATTGGTTTACAATGGGAGGCACATTGCCATATTCTGTTTTTTTTGCATTTTCCGATTTAGGCTCAAAAACTTGTCATCTGACACATGTGTGTTTAATTCATAGTAAAGAACTGACTCAATGCTAGGACACATAGCGACAGTCTTCCCGTTTGAGATATTTGCACATTCCAAATCCTGTAGCAGAAGATCTTATGAATATATATTCAGACTTTTTAAATAACCCTTTATATATTTCTAAATTGCAG
This sequence comes from Mizuhopecten yessoensis, assembly GCF_002113885.1. Taxonomy (NCBI): domain Eukaryota; kingdom Metazoa; phylum Mollusca; class Bivalvia; order Pectinida; family Pectinidae; genus Mizuhopecten; species Mizuhopecten yessoensis. The sequence goes on from NW_018405437.1 coordinate 198,451, forward strand.
GATAGTGCTAAGTGAAATATATCTTGGTTTAATGTGTAGGTAGTAGCTATCCTTGATACATCTCAAGTGATAAAAGATCTGAAGCTACATGTGTGTTGATAACATTACTTGTCAATACTTAGATATTAGTGTTTTCCATGCTATTACAGTAGCGCTAAGCTATGATAAACACAAAATATATGATCTTCATAATCATGCTTGTTAAGAATGATTTTAAAGCTAAACTAGGATACATGTATTTTAAAAATGTTCACACATGAGCGGGAAGATCACAGTATGCATTTTATAGTGTGTTAAAAAGATTTCTAACTTCAGAAGTTTCACAGTACATTGATGACTATCTCGATGTATGTCTATGGATATATTATCCTTAATTAGATTTGAAAACCACATACATGCTAACAGTGTTATTTTCATCAATGATTGTCAGTGATGAACACTATTTCACAGATAAACAGCTCTCAAACATGGTTTGATATAATCAGCTTTGGAGTTTGTTCATTGCATGTATCAGTTCTAGTATATTAAAACTGGAAAAAAGGAATAAAATGAAATTTAGAAAACTGCAAATATGCCTGATTCTGTTATATATTGTACAAATACGATACTCAAAAAGGTAATGAGCATTTGATACCTTCGTTTGGAAGCATTCTTCTGGCTTGTGATAAAATAAAAATAATAATATACAGCATTTGATATAGCGCCCTATCTAGATAACATAAGCCACTCTAAAGCTCTTGACAGTACATAGATCTACAATATACATAATGTATACATCATTTGATATAGCGCCCTATCTAGCTAACATAAGCCACTCTAAAGCGCTTGACAGTTCATAGATATATACACATTGAATACTATGATCATTTACATAATCAATACAGATTTTGAGGTATGGTAAGGATACCTTGCACTGATAGTGAAGAGTAAAGGGGAAATATCTAACGTACAAGTACATGTATCTCCAATTACACCTTAACCCGGTTTGAAAATAAATGTTTCATTCTTGATAATGTTATCCTTTTTAATCAAATAAGGGGTGGTCAGAAACTTTGTGTCAACGAAAGGATGAAATTAATAGACAAAAGGAAACCCAACTAAAAAGAACAATGAACCTCCACAAAAATAAATCTTGCGATAAGGATTTTGTGAAAACAATGTCTTCTGCCATTTCCAGGAAAGTAAATTCGTCACTATGATCAATAATCACTATCAATACGAAGTAAAAAACAAATATCTGAACAAAGTAAATATTACCGACACCGTATGGCCATGTAGTTCATTAAATACTCAACAGCGATACTAGACGTTTGAAAATAACTTTTAACTTCACATCTGAAGTGTCCGGGAACATATGTTAATATCTGAAACGATGCTTTCTTAAATCAAGGTTAGATACATTGTGTCTTAAATCAAGGTTAGATACATTGTGTCTTAAATCAAGGTTAGATACATTGTGTCTTAAATCAAGGTTAGATACATTGTGTCTTAAATCAAGGTTAACGTTAGACACATTGTGCTATGTTGTACGTCGGTTGATGACCAAACTTTTCAGACACAGGACTGCAGCCTTCATCTTTTCTCAGTTCCCGACACTGGGTAGTGTGCTCTAGAGCTATAGGAAACAATTCCACTCTAAGCAACAACGCGGCCAATGTAAAACCTTTGTTGATAGGTCCCTGTCTATCCCAGTTTGGTCGCTGTTGTCTTGTCTCCCCTCATCACAGCCCAGTACTCGTCCTCCTCTACTCCTTCCCAGTTCTCATTCTTCAGTGGTCTCATGTATCTGTTTGAAGTTTACACAACACATTATAATTAATATACGAACAAATAAACACGATTACCGTCAGATATAGATGCGTTAGGCATCTTGGATCTTCACTTTTTTCCTTATAATAATAATATTTATTCCGGTAAAATACGCATGTTATTACAAGATAATACAATTTAGAATAGAACCTACAATTAAGATCACCAAGAATATTTTGTATTAAGACTGAGAATAAGCATAGATCTATCAGAATAAAAGGTTTCTTAATTCAATCCTTGACATATATCACATAGTATACAAATCTAAAAAAAGTCTAATAGATTAAAAAATAGGGAAATATTACTATTAAATGAGACAGACTATTTTTTAGTACATGAAGGTAGATATAAATAAGTCGCATAATAGTTGTGGTGTGTGCCATTTACCTAGGAATACCCATACAAGCCACAAAGTGGCTTATTTCCAATGGGGTCCTTCAGAAATGGAAGAAAATAAAAGCAAAAATAAGAAATACAATCCGGTAACGGTTCAGATAGCACAGAACAGGATATGTGTGTATCATATTAGATAATTGATCGGTAGAATTGCATTTCCATTTATATAGAAAACGATACAACATACATAATAATTATTATTTATAGTGGCAGACAGCTTCTTATAGTAGCAAACTATACAATATTGTTACATACATGTAGTTATTTTCAAAGATATCAAAATACTAAAACAAACTAAATATACCGACAGATCTTTTCATTTCTGTTTATAGAAAGGCATGAAAACAAATGAAATTTGAAATGTTTATGCAATGCCGCAAGTCAAGCTTTCCAAGGGTTGGGGGTCCCCCTACCAGCGAGGTATGATCGACCTGTGCACAGGTCTAAATATATATTTTGTGACAGAGAATGAAGAGGTAATACATGTGTGCTCAATAGTAGACAAAGAGATCATCAAATTCATTTTTTCCTTGAAGCACAAAGTGTTTTTTAGCATTGGTTTTGAATTTATGTTTTTTTTTTTTATATGATCCGGTAAAGAGTTTCAATCTTTAGCAGCCGAAAACAAGTAGATGAGTGAAATTTGAATTTCCGGTCTAGTACCGTATGGGTTATTGTTTTTGGTGAAAAAATCATGAATATACTGAGGACATTTCTCATTAAAGATGTTAAATGCATGATTTAAACGAAGTTGTCGAAATCTTCCCTCTACATTGAGCATACTATTTTTTTTGTAGTTCACTAAAGGTAATTATTGTCCTGTTATTTAAGTTAAGAATAAAACGGACCTTTTTATTTTGGGTAATTTGAAACTTTTTTTATGTAATTTAGAAAGACCCGCATACCAAGAGGAACTGGCATAATCGAAATGACATTGTATGAGAGCTGAACATAGAGTTTTTCGTTATTTTTGGGATAGACAGTTACTATTTCTGTAAAGGAATTTTAGTCTTTGATTGTTATTTTGTATGACACTGGAGATAATTTCTTCTCCAGATAAAAATCTGTCAATCATCAATCCAAGGTATTTTACAGCTGAATGAGAATAAATAGTTTGACCTTTTGCAAGAAACCTGAAATTTATCCTTGGGCGGTTTAATTAATTTTCTTTTTGGACCAAAAAGGATACTATCTGTTTTCCCCAGATGTAATGATAATTTATTATCAACAAGCCAATCATGACAGGATTCCAAAACCAAGGAAAGTTTAGATGAAATCAGGGCATTTATGTGAGAATATGATAGCACTGTCATCCGCATAGAGAAATAATTTACATGAATTTTCAATACTTATTTACATGTCATTGATATAAACCAAAAATAAAAGTGGTCCCAATAAACTTCCTTGGGGAACCCCGCAGTTGACATTACCAACTGACGAGTGTACCCCATTTACACTGACGAGTGTACCCCATTAACACTGACGAGTGTACCCCATTAACACTGACTAGTTGGGACCTATTTTCTAAATACGATTTGAACCAGTTGCAGGACTCGACACCAATAAACCTTAATTTGTTACACAATATAGAATGATTTACTGTATCGAAAGCTTTTTGTAGGTCTAACAAGACCATACCAGTGAATAAACCTTTCGACGTTTGAGATTTTATATAGTCCATGAGATAGATCAAACAGGAGTCAGTAGAGTATGATTTCCTGAAGCCGGATTGAAATTCATACAATAGGTTAATTTTAACAAGAACATTTTCTAATTGGTTATAGACTACTAATCCTAAAAATGTTGACACAATATTGAGGATGCTCACAGGTCTATGGTTTTCTGCCTGAAGTCTTTCCTTCTTTTGAATAAAGGGATAGCTTTTGCAGTTTTAAGATCGTCAGGTACTATACCCTCAGATATGGATAAATTTATTAGAAAGGTGATAGGAGTTTTGATTATTGGTGCCGCATACCGCAATAATCTGGCAGGAAATTAATCTAAACCTGGTCTTTTACATATATGTAGCAAGATATATAGCAATGACTATGTTAAAAATCATATTGATTTGGAATACTTTTTTTTATTTCACCGACAACATTATTAACAGGCTCTACCAATTAATTCGGGTAAAAATCTTATTCCGAGAGTTGTTTCCTGAAAAATAGTTCTCAAGATAGAAATAATTGATCGGTAGTATATACTATTACGCCATTATATGGGAATGCAATAACTAACCGCACCAGCCTTACCTTTTCATAATTTCCTCTTTAGTTTTACGCTCCGTATCTGTCAATGGCATGAATATAGCATCTAGATTTTTCTTTGCGTTTATTAAACTGTAATAAAAAATAGTCCAAAAATAAAACATGTAAAGTCGACACATTCGGTTAATTTAGACAGTACTGAACAATACTTTTATATTGCAATGCAGAAACAAACATTGTTTGGTTTCTTTATTTCATTCTTGTTTTGTTTTTATAGAACAGCAATATAAATTATACACTAAGTTTTGTATATAAGTTTACCTTGCTGAGCTGAACAACGTCGTAGGCAGCGGCAGGTCGAGTGAATAAGAAAGTGCCACTCTCGACAAATCCGTTCCCATTTGCTATAAAATATTTTTCATTTCTTTTTAAGTAGGAAATTTAAAGCAATAAAAGGTTTAGAATTATTTTTGACACAAAATTAAAGAATAAGTTCTAACTGCGTGTCGGGTTTTGTTGGACCCATTTCATATTCAATTAATTTTGTTTAGGCAATTAGGATATCCATCATTTTGACCCCTAGCATTAACATGGGGTTTTAGAAGGAAGAAACCGCTGTTCGATGCAGTGTAACTCAATTTTAGCATACAGTGTCTATTACCTATTTGTATAGGTGCAGTCACATGCTAGTTTGTTACGTTAAATTTATTTCAACTAATGCCGTTGTTTTGAAAAACTGCTAACTTCTTTTTTTCTTGAACAAGTTAACTATATTGCGACAGATGATAGTTATTGGTCGTTAGTAAGGTTACAGCTCGACATTATTTAGGCAACATGAGGAAGTAGTAGCACAATTTGAGCACTTACTCTGCAGTAGACAGCAGCTTCAGCACAACTACGTTTGACATCATCGGAGGCAGGATGCCAGTCTGGCGCACCCCTTTCAGTGAGTAGGCCCATACTTACCGGGGAGGCATTTATCACACCAGTACCGTTCTTCTGTAACAGGCAAACAGAACCAAATATTTTTACTCTTAAATCTGAGGAACGTTGTAATAACGACTGGTTGTCAAATACAAATATCAACCCCGTTGTCCATTAGTTTAACAATGCCCATAAGGTATCATTATTATAGCGTTTTTTAGTCCCTTCCATATTATTCTTTTAAAATAACCATTGTTTACACAATTGTTGATTGCTTAACATTTTCTTATTTCACCTGACTACATTCTAATGATAGTTCAATGAATCTGGATTTTTTTCGTACAAAATGCACAACTACAGGTATATACGTGTTGGATTTATTGGCATCATGTTGTTTTCTAATCATCTCTAAAAGGATTTTGTTAAAGCAAACTACAGTTCACCTATCCAAATAATTTGTATTCGATAAGGTTATGCAATGTTTATTTCATACGAACATTAACGGAAAAATCCGTTCACCTGGAAAAAGGGGAGAAAATCTAATAATGAGTTGTCATGCATACACGCTCTGCAGTATGATAACACTGTATCCACCTGTATCGAACTTCTTTCCAGCACCTCCCTGTAAATTATTCAAACATATTGTTATACTAATATAAACGTAATAAGAGTGACAGTTTTTTTTCTATTGACACTCTCTTATGTATTTAATATACATATTATTTTTGTAAACCAACAGTTTAAAAAAGAAACTTGTATTACTAACATAAATTCAGTATCAAAACGCATTGCCTTGAGTATATATTCATTTTGTTTGTTTGTAAATCGTTACACATTCATTATTCTCTACTGTTGCTAGGACGTTCTGAAGGAATTTCTGTAACTGCGCGCTCTTATAAATCCGATGATATAATTATTTCTCTAGAACGGTTTACATAACTATGTCAATGCTATATACATAAATAAAATAAAGAAATGTTTATACTACATACTAATAAATGGTACAATAAGGTAAATCCGCCTACTTGAGTATGTTGAGTGGGTATCCTGTGATTCCTATGTACCTAGCCTTCCCGCTATCCTTAACTTTCTGTAGCGCTGGTAAGGTCTCGTTGATGATAATGTCTATATTATCAGCAAATTCTATATCGTGTACCTACAAAAAGAAGTTTGTACACATGTTCACGATTTAATATATTTTAAATGCACATGCCATTTTTTCTTCATCTAAGTTAACCTTTATTTGCTAATTAATTTACTATTGTTTAGCGTTACTTATCAGAGGCAGACGTCGATTAAAGTTGGAATACCGACACAATGACACCAAAGACGACTTAATTTTACCTGCTATGTTGTCATCATCTTCACAATAATTCATAGAACTCGGTCAGAGTAATATCATTCACAAACTTTATACAATTTGATAAAACACGAAAGCTTGCAACCATTTGACAAAATTATAACGTTTGGAAAATGTTCAGATTGTATGTAATTACAATACACAATTTAATCGAGTAAGGTGTATGTAAATACAATACACAATTTACCTGAATAAGGTGTATGTACTTACAATACACAACTTACCTGAACAAGGTCGACTTTTTCCAATCCAAGTCTTGCTAAGCTTTCATCCACACTTCTAATAGTGCGCTCTGCCCCGAAGTCAAACATTTTATCTATTTCAGGCAGGTATCGGCCAACTTTTGTAGAAATGAAATAGGATGATCTTGGTATGGTTTGAAGTGCCTTGAATAAGCAATGATGACAGGTATTCTTTCTGTAAACTTGTGTATATTAATGTTTGCATGGCATATTGATTCAATAACGCTATAACGAGTCAAATGTCAGGAGACATCGTCATCTCCACGGCGATACGGATAATGTGAATAAGCACGCTTATTCTCAGGGAATGCTTTCATAACACGTCATGTTATGATCCTAATATTCAAAAGGGAAAATGCATTGAAATACTAGTAGCTGATACATCTGTAAACTATATCTGTCATCTGCTATAGCCAGACTATATTTTATAGTAGTAACGTTATCAATGATTGGCACCCTTTCATTTTATTTCCACATTAATGTATATTCGTTTATTTTACTTGATTACCACTGACGAATAAAAAAAACAACCGGGAAAATGAGTGGGTCCCTATATGAAGCACTCTAATATTTCCTTTTTCGATTTCATCAAGTAAAGTAATTTTAAATGCATACTTCCTTACTTTCCATTTCAAATATAATATTTCTGCCGCAATAACACCGTAATGGTTTTTGCTATTGAGTAAAATTATTACAATACTTAGATGATATTATACATCTAATACATGTAAATATTAAAACTAGAGATGTAATTATGAAGACGTTTCATTTTTATCTTCAGAGAACCCATTGAAATCTTGGGTGAATAAATAAGACATTAAAAACACGTACCTTTTAGTATGGGTTTCCTATCAGAAAGGATCTATGAAAGCTTATAACGATAAAAAGTTTACAATTTAGGATTTTATTAGATAGCGATATCCTAAATATACCAACCCGACCCAGGACTTGTTCAGCTTTGCCATGTCCATACCAAGGTGCAACATCAATATAGTTTACACCGTTTTTGATGACATATTCCACAACCTTCAAGCCCTCTGTGTCATCGGTATTTCTAAAAACACTCCCAAGTGCAGATGCGCCTGCGTGTGAAAAAAACAAATAATCAGACATGTAAGTAATACATCTTTATCCTCATATCATTATTTTATTGTTTCCCATTTTGAACCATCAAATGTGTCATGTCTTGATTTTATCAAAATCATAGTCAGATAATAACTGGAATGTGACGACTCCTGTCACTTATTTTATAGCCAGACAATTATCAGGTTACAATAATCACCAGCAAACTATTTAAATACTCCTATGTACAGTTGCTCACCAGAAAATATGTATCACAAACAAGAGGAAAAATCTTAGTTAAGGCAATCTCCTTAACTTCAGCAAAGGATTCGAATGAAACAAAGGAAATATGGAATTTTATTAGGTTAAAGCACCGTCATGAAACTGGGTCCTGGCTCCTATCCGATTTTTGCTGCAGTTCATGTTGTCTATCCTGCTGTTTTGTTGTCGTCTTAGTAATGCAATTTTCGATTCTATGTGTTATACATTATGGTGTTTTTGTTTCTAATATTAAAACCAAGGAAGTGAAACTTGTTTGAAGTTTAACAATACACCCGCCATTGAAGTTACCACGGGTAATGATTTATGAACCGCTTTGAGACAACCTACGAACTAGGTTGTGATAAAGCGGTATATAAGAACCTCGAAGTATTATTATTATTAACAGTTAATTCTATGATAAGTATATATATATATGTATATAACAAGACAATACCACGTCATCTGTTATCATAACCACCTTTGAACTTGGAACAATCTATACATTAAGATATTAAAACCAGTCGTACATTTTCATAAGTTTATGTGTTTCAAAAAGAACAAAGCACCTTTCAGTAACAAGAAGAGGAGTCTTAGATCTATATTTGATACTGTTAACAGACAATTGAACACATCCAAAGTGAACTTTGTATTACATGTATACACACCGTAACTATGTATTACATGTATACACTCCATAATTATGTAGTACATGTATACACACCGTAACTATGTATTACATGTATACACGCCATAATTATGTAGTACATGTATACACACCGTAACTATGTATTACATGTATACACTCCATAATTATGTAGTACATGTATACACACCGTAACTATGTATTACATGTATACACATCGTAACTATGTATTATATGTATACACACCGTAATTATGTATTTCATGTATACACACCATAACTATGTATTTCATGTATACACACCGTTATTATGTATTACATGTATACACACCGTAACTATGTATTACATGTATACACTCCATAATTATGTAGTACATGTATACACACCGTAACTATGTATTACATGTATACACGCCATAATTATGTAGTACATGTATACACACCGTAACTATGTATTACATGTATACACACCGTAGTTATGTATTTCATGTATACACACCGTAATTATGTATTTCATGTATACACCCCGTAACTATGTATTTCATGTATACACCCCGTAACTATGTATTACATGTATACACACCGTAACTATGTGCTCCCATGTATACACACCGTAACTATGTATTACATGCATAGACACCGTAACTATGTATTTCATGTATACACACCATAACTATGTATTACATGTATACACACCGTAACTATATATTACATGTATACACGCCATAATTATGTAGTACATGTATACACACCGTAACTATGTATTACATGTATACACGCCATAATTATGTAGTACATGTATACACACCGTAACTATGTATTACATGTATACACATCGTAACTATGTATTATATGTATACACACCGTAATTATGTATTTCATGTATGCACACCGTAACTATGTATTACATGCATACACACCGTAACTATTTATTTCATGTATACACACCGTAACTATGTATTTTATGTATACACCCCGTAACTATGTATTTCATGTATACACACCGTAACTATGTATTACATGTATACACACCGTAACTATGTATTTTATGTATACACACCGTAACTATGTATTTCATGTATACACACCGTAACTATGTATTACATGCATACACACCGTAACTATGTATTTCATGTATACACACCGTAACTATGTATTACATGCATACACACCGTAACTATGTATTTCATGTATACACACCGTAACTATGTATTACATGTATACACACCGTAACTATGTATTTCATGTATACACACCGTAACTATGTATTACCATGTATACACACCATAACTATGTATTTCATGTATACACACCGTAACTATGTATTTCATGTATACACACCGTAACTATGTATTACATGTATACACACCGTAACTATGTATTACATGTATACACACCGTAACTATGTATTTCATGTATACACACCGTAACTATGTATTACATGTATACACACCGTAACTAAGTGCAGACACCACCATATCAGTTCTGCCTAATCGGTTATATGTCATTTGGCGGACGGATTCCTCATTATGAAAATCCTTCAGGAAGGTAGCTGGAAGACTAAATCAGAAAATAAAATAAAACACAAAACAACCTGAAGAATAAATTCATTTATAAAACAAAATTGGAGACCGTTTTCCTTAATTAATCATTCGATATGAAACTAGCCTAGTGATAACTCATTCGTCTGCTGACACTGATACCCAGCTAGGTCATATATTATGCCTTAGTATTATTAACAGCTCTGCGGTACGTGGTGCGTGGTTTCAATGGATGAACGTACTTCAATGCGTTTTGGGGAGTTTCATCTATTAATGTTAGATTTGTATAATGTGATTCATATTCAGCAAGCATCGCTATGTCTTGTCATCTTACATAGCTATACGCGCGTATTCAACGAACATCTCTTTGTGGACCTAGTGCACATATTCGACCATATATAGTATCGTTATTATGTATATTTACATCCTAACAATGTTATATCCATACAACTATGTACTTATACACTCAGGCAGAAATGTCACCAGAACTGACCGTTTGTTACAATTTAATGATCATTAACCATAAACATAATCTGCTACCATCATATCTGCTTCATCTCTGATTAAGGTTCAACAAGCCCACTAAAAGATGTAATATTCACCCTAAATTTCAACCCCCTGGCAAGTCATATTCAAATACCTTTATCAAAAATCGGAATATATACATGTAGTTTAGATACATTGAACTTGTACATGAGCTATTAAAAAGGTACATAATTTTAACCAGGTTAACGAAGTCAAAATACGGCATTAAGGTTGATGTAATGATATACATGTAAGTTGCTCATCAGTTTTATAACATGTCAATCTCTTCAGCGACCCAACTGAATGTTACGAAATGACATGTTATTTGAAGATCAGTTTTATACCTAGGTCATGCGGGGCTTTATTTAACTTTAACTATGTGTGGAGAGGTATACCGGCCTCACAAGAAGATGATTGTTGCTATTGGAAAGTACAAAAACGTCCGCGTAACATATTTTACCGGTATATATGTGTAAAACCATAGACCTTTGACCATAAACACGATTTTCTTAAAATTCAATGTTTTTATCAAAGAGCTAGACTAGTTATTAACATTATTGTACTTTTCAGCTTCAATGTTTATCACATGTCTAGCGCATTCATATTATCACAGAATGTTATCAAATGGCACATCATCTAAAGTTGATTTATCGATCAAGGTTACTTTGTCTTTGTTTTCTCATTTATTATTAATTGCTAAAATGTATTACCATGTTTTACTATGGTTTCTATTTTATTTGAGGTCGGAATTCTTCTCAGAAGAGAAATAAAGTTCTACATGACCTATGTATATAAATAAACTTTAAATTATTGGTCATTTCTCAGCACTCAGTTGGATCTCAAAAAATATTGACATGCTATAAGTCTAGTGAGCTATTTTTATGAAGACATCAGCCTTAATGCCTACGTTTTTGACTACGTTAACCTGGCTATGTATTTTTTGTATAGCCAATGTACAAGTTCAATACAAACAAATAACATATATAAGTTTTTAATTGAGGCCTTTGAACATGACTTATCAGGGGGTTGAAATTTTAGGTGACTACAGCATCTTTTAGAGGACTGGTTGAACCTTAAAGAAAATATTTTTAATGTTAATGCTTATAGATATAAAAACGGCTATGCATATTCTGAATAAATATAATAAATACATAATTTTGTCATCGCCATTAATACATGCATACATAAAATGTTGCTAGGGTCAATTAGTGGTCGTACATATTGGTCAGATTCCGAAACATTAAACAGAATCAAAACGGGTCCACAGAGGTGGATTTTGTGTTATGTCAGGACGATGAATACGTTGTATGCTCTTCATATTGATATGTCAAAGTTAACGTGTTTTTTTTTATTAAGATCTAGTTGATATTCAAATAAGAGGTTGCCGTCCTAGCAAAGAAAAGTTATTCGTTATTTGGAACAACTGAATAACTTTATAACCTTTTTTTACCAGGGGTCGGGGTTCGGGGTGGGAGATTAGCGTTATAAAACTATTCGTTATTCAAAATTAAACAGGAAAATTATTTAAAATGCATGCCGGTGTCCATATTGAAAGGTTGCACGTACAGCGGGCGCAACCGAGATAATTTACGCCAGGTTTAATTTAGATTGAAATAGGCATTCACCCTGAGCCAGGACCATGGACATAGAATATAAACGAAATCTCATTTTCGACAATTATTGAAGAACCAAACAGTTAATTAGAGATGACAAGGCAAAGCTCAAAAATTGGATTTGAGCATAAATATTTGCAAAAATAATTGCCGAGTCTTCCATCTCGTTAAACCCAAGTTATGATAACTATATTGTAAGCTACACAAAGACCTTCCCTACTCATTCGTTGCTTAACTAAGTGCTGTCATGTGCTTGAAGTGTTTAAAATAAGATCACTCGGTGAATGACCAACATCCTAACGCTATCAGGCGAACGCTACATAATGTATTCACCGTTTGTATGGTATCCTACAAACTTACCCTTTGTCGTGTGCTATGTCAGACATGATGCTTTACAGAATATATCCGTGGGATTGTAACGTTACCAGAAAGGTGTGATAGGCAATCGACGGTAGTACAATCATGTTCTACCGATCAAGGTGTTTACATATAAATGTCGGTCATTTGTAGATGTGTGATAACACTCACACGCCAACTGAACTGTGTACAGGTCAATTTGCTCAACATACTTGGATAGTTTTACTTAAAACCAAGTAGTATATAGAACTGAAAATGAAGACATGTTACATTTATCTTTAAATATGAATACACTATAAAATATCATTAATTCTTTAGAAACATTTTCAGGAACATCGTTTCGGGATATACTAACATTGTACTCGATACAGAGGAAAATGCTATGCTAGGATATCAAGGAAATAAATGATTTTCAACATTGATAAATAAAGTCATCAGTATTATGGAATGGATAATATAGAAGAGAAAGAATGATACATGTATAAAACATATAATAACAAACAACCAAACGATCGAAGAACGAACAAAATCACAAATTATAAGTCAACTAAAAAAGATATCTGGTTATATGGTAAATCGAAACAAAAGGAAAACAATTACAGTAAACTGTATCACACACGTATAAAAAATATAAGAGTATTGGTAAACATTGATCAGTAATGAACATAAGTACATTAAGTTAAGAGCCTTATTGTGATGACTTGAACATAGAATGTTTGCTTAGGTTTGGAGCCTGGCAAATCATGTCGATATCTGGGTTGATGTGATACGTGTTGATATGGCCAGCACAGAGATTGCGCTATCGGAAAGATTGATCCGGACAACGGGAAAGAACCCAATTTTTTAACACGTTTCTTGTAGTATCTACGTTAGCCCAATTGAGATGTGATGTATATTTTTGTTTATATTGTATATAAGATAACCATATTTGGCTACAGATAATGACAAACCACAGTATACATATTCTACAGATGTTAATAATTGTATTTATATATACATACATTTATGAAACAGACTGTTATCAGTGAATAATGACCAATACAGTTATATATAAAGCGAGGTCAAACTAAGTAAATCCGATAATATTTAGAGTGAGAGAAAAGATATAAAGTTTCAAGAATATTATGATGATCTTATTTTTCACTGAAAAAAAGCTGAACCATTGCCAGAAAAGGCGATGAATTCCATAAATCTGTCCGTTATCCAGCGCACAGCATATAACAACATATTCTAGGTACAGCAGCAGTAAAACACTGTGTGTGGTTGTTTCAGCATCTTTTTGTTCTATGAAACTATCACGAATCCTATGAAATAGTTTGTCTATGAATAAAAATAAATCTTCTTTCTTTTGCTCATTTTCATTCGGTTTCGTTTCCTGTTCTACTATTTCCGGTACTTGTGGTAATCCTTCCTTTGGTAGGATGCTGAGAGAAGACTTTCGCCTCCCCTTAGTTTTAAGATCATCCAATGAAATAATGGCCATCGGAATTTCATTGTCAAAGCTGTTATGTCTTAAGGAATTCAGGTCAAAGTCCATTTTGATCTGTGGAGATAATCTTACATTTCAGTGAAATAGAACAGCATATATCGAAATGTTGAACCACAAGGAAAAAAACTGAACTCGATACGAAAGGACAACGATTGAGGAGAAATTGACGTGAGAGGATTGTCAGCAGGACCGCCGACAAAACACAGAAGTGACACAAGGTAATACGGAAGGAGAAGTGTCATCCGTCAGGTGGTCTCTCGTCCAATATCAGAGATGTAAATAATGCATCAATGGTCTAAGACAAAGCGTCTCGGTAATATAAAAGTTACTCATATTTCTTAAACATACCACTGGGAAGCAATATTAAACTATGCAAATTATATACATAGGTATGATAAACTAGAGAAAGTAGGGCATAATTATGGAATATAGAATATTAGAAAGAAAAGCAAGCCATCACGCCCGCATGGGTAAAAACCTAGTATTAAAATATATGAAGGTTGGTGAGCAATACGGGTTATTAATGAATACATGTGCGAGGTGATTGAATAACAAGTAAATGTGTTTACAACTCGTATGGCAAAACTCGATAAACTCTGCTAATGAAAGAAGATTTTGATATTTGTACTTTTGTTTGCTGCTTTTCCTGTATACAACAATCAAATATTTTGGTTTTTTATTCTCTTTTTATCATTTATAACCATTTTAAAACTTAAATGAAACAATACCTTTCATACAAAACAAATTTTGATTGCAGTCTTTCAGCTGCAGTTTTCAACATTAATTATTTCTGAGTTTTAATCCTTGTTTTGCGTATTACCAAACGTACATCGCTCACTGTATCGTCAGCATTAAAACAATTAAATGGCGTCATAATGACGTTCCGCAAATGATAATGGACATACAATCAGCAATAGGACGTTGAAGCCTTTTTTTCCGATGGTGAACGATCGTAAAAGGAAATATAAAAAAAATCTCGCTAATATTCGCATATATTGTTGGTAATGTTATATATCGTAAATTCCTTTCTTTTACAGGTGATGTCGGTAAGTGTACCTATTTCCCCACTAATGTATACTCTTTTCTCATAATATTCTCGATTGATCCATAATATGTAATCTCAAGTAGGAGGCTGTGTATATTGTATTACTCTAGTTTAAATGGACAGTTTATCTGAAGTTAGTGGTGTGTAGTTCAGGCAGAAACAGTGGTTATCATTTGTTGCATAGCAACATGTACATGCAGGTTAATATTATTTTTGTACAATATTGTTTGACTTAAGTAGTTCAAACATTTTATCATTATATGCTTCCTTTATATGATAAGATAACATTAGACTTGATAACGATATCAATTGAATTAAATAGAAAGAAGACATTAGCTTACTATTGCATACATGAGCTATACAATTTATTACAAAGAAATAATTACTACATTAATGATCTCTATCGTTCTGCTCTATTGTTATAGTTTCATTTATCTGGACACTCTTTGTTATACGTTTGACGTATACTATACTTACCTTGTTACAGTTACAATCAATGTAACTGCTGCTCGGTATGAAAACCAACTGAAAGAAGAAACTGTACTATTCCGTCTTTGCGTATTGCAGAGTCATCTTCTCTTGGGAGCAGGTATTGATTGTTACATGCTCCCAAGAGAAGATAACTCTGCAATACGCAAAGACGGAATAGACATCCAACAAGTAGACAATGTCTAAGTTGTAATTCTCTAAGGGCGTATGACCTGGCGCGACAAACTGATTTTGTGTTACTGTTGTGATTGTGAAATAGAGGAGAGAGGACGAACAGTACAAACAGTACGTATTTGTTTATGTAGTCGACACAGGGTTAGGTGTATTCAAACAATCTTTTAAACATACATCTTATGCATCATTAGCAGAAAAAAAATGTTTAGGGAACAAATGTATCTAGTTTGATTTTTTTTAATATTTAGAAATTGATTACAAACAACTAGTTTTATAAACGTGCAGCCCCATGTTGTACTCCTGTGGTTCATAAATAAAAACACTCAATACAGTTTCGTCAATCATATGGCCGTTTATCGTCAATGGACATTTTGTTAGTACCGGGTCAGGTCAGTAGGATGTTTTTCCCTGTGGCCATCTGAAGATCGAATATTAAATAATACCGTTCTCTACCTAATGCATTAACTGTAGTCCACAGAAGCTTAACAATTGTCATCGGATGAAATGTTTGGTCTGCATTCCTAATATTAGATCAAACTAATTAAAATGATATCTTCGCGACATATCAGTAAACGGGAGCAATGTGAAGATATAATTTAATTAGATTGAATATAAGATATGTACATGTATATATTAGTTATATTTAAACAATGTATAACTGTTTATAGGAAACGATGCTTTTTATTGTTAGAAATAACTGATGTAATTCAGACTTGAAGTGCATTTTTGGTTACAGGGAAAGGTACGTGTTAATGTTTTGCTTTGAAGTGAAACCGATGGCTGTGACAAGCCAACTAAACATATATCATATCAACTTAAACTTTAAGGTATATCATATATAAAGAAAATATCCATTAAAAATATAAACTATCTGATATAAACAGTATACTGATATAATTTTATAAAAAAATGCAAAATTGACATATAAGTCCTGCAGAAATGTAAACTTAGTTGCTTTGCCCTAAATGATGAATCAATTACGATGATACATGTTTAAAGAACATAATAAATGATGGGCTGGTAAATACTACTTAACTACTGCCTCGTTAAGTTTATAACGGTTTTAATATTTCACATTATAAATATTTGGTTGTATATATGTTTGATTTTCCATTACGATAACAATGTATTTTTTTACCTTCAACGTGAACAATTCATGAAAGTTTTAAACACCTGTACTCAGATATATAGAATCTACGGTGGATCTGACGAAAACGTAGAAGGCATGTTTGTCAGAGCTTACACAGGTTAATCGTTAATGAACTACTCTGAAAGAATAGGTGTTTTCCTTAACTTGTGTCTACTTGTGTAAGAAGTTTTTTTTGGGAAAAGCATTAATGATGATAAAGTGTTCATTGCCATATTTGTGCATTATTGGAATGCGTCGACACTCTAATTAGGACATCTAATTATTTAGGGCTGGTCCTGCATGTCATTTTAATGAAAGACAATGGTTGTTTTTATGCTCTGAGCTCATTTGTTATTTACCAACTCCATTTCCTTATGATTTCAAATTGTGGCTTACCAAAATGGGTTATTTTGTCTTTTTGGCTGATGGAAGCACGCCCACGAAATATATTAATATTGATACCTATATTGACAGATGTTTCTGTGCACGACAAATATCTCTTAGCTGTATTACCAACAGGATGCGGAAAACAATTATTTGATGGGAGGAAACGTTTTAGTTTTTCGGCAAGTCTCGAGAGCGCAGTCTGGTGAAAGGAGACTATATGCATGCCTTTGTTGTTCCATGGTGTATATATTCAAGTCGTCTTAGAAATATAAAACTTAATATTTAGCCATCTATTTGTTTCCTATATAACGAATAAAATGCATTGTCAGACGGAGAAAATCGCTAAAAAGGCATGCAGTGAGTATACCATTACGTCTCTGATGTCAATGCCAACAGAAAAAACGTGATATGCTATCTCTTACATAAGAAGTTAGGTAATGACCACAAAACCTGATGGGAACATGTCTAACAATACATCATATCCTCGCGGGACGATGTACTGGATTAGGTTCAATTTGAGAAGCTACTTGAAATATTAAACGAGAGATGGTTTTGTTTGGTTTTATTTTGATTAACGTTACTTAGGTAATTTAAGGACGTGCCTCCGTGTATTGTGTGGATGCGTGCAGGTGTGTATGAGTGCTGGAGACAGGGTATGTTGGTGAACTTGCCTCCCTGTGATAGCGCGGATCTGATGCAGACTTTTTAGTGCTATCTCACTGAAATACTTTGCCGAAGGCACCCAACACAGCATTCCACCCTCGCATTATACTGACAGGGGTGAACTAGTTGTTGCCATTACCCTAACACATTCGTGATAATTACTTTCGAGTCCCGGATATGAAAACTCTCTTCAGTTCCGTGGACTCGAAGGCATTGTTAAACTGTTTGAAAGACATCGGTCTTTTCTATAGACTCTGATGCCTTTAAACCAACCTTACCCCCTTTGATGTTATATATATATCACATAGTCCATATCATCTATTCGTTATCTCTTTTTAACACCTTTTTTATTCTAATTATTTACACATACAATGCGAATGCTTTTAAAATATTCATTTTTATCTGATTTTATCTTCACTACTCACATGTTTGTTCAGAAAACCCCCCACCAAATAAACATATCACCATGGCCCTAAATGACCACAGTTGTCGATGAGCCGTTAAACGGGGCTCGTTCACCCACTTGTATACCTTGGTCAGCGGTAGATAACCCCTGTCATGACACCTTGGTGAGCTATCAACACGCTTTGTTTTCCAATATGGCCATTCCTGCGAACCTTAGCTAACAAACAGGTTACATGTGAATGATGGTTTGGAGCGACTTTTGTTGAAATACTTTCAGAACCATTAGCGATCATATGTGTCCTCTGCTCAGTGTGAAATCGATATTTTAAACAAACTGTCTTATCGGAACATTAATATATATTGTAGACTTTCGTCTTTTCCTATTTCTTCTCCCTGATATCTCCTTTCAGCAGTGTAGGTTCTAAGAATAATGTGATCGGTTGGATTGTCATCTTACTGTGAACAAGTTATTAATCTCATATTATCTCAAGTTCATATTATTCAATATAATGCATTGGCCTTATCTGAAAAATAAATCCGAAATAAAAAAAAACATTTAAACGTTACACTGTCAGAAGAATTGATATAATGTTTTAATTGTGAAATAAGGACAAGAAAGTGCAAATTCGACAATGCTTACTAAAAATACTTATACAGGATATCATACCTTGGGGTTGTTATTCGTACACCTGTACCTGTGGGAAGATGTAACCGCACTCAACGCAATGCTATATTTATCATAAATGACAGCTTAACGTTTTTGTTTATAAATTTTCATTTCAAAATTGATGTATTAATTAAATCAAATAAAAATAACAGAATCCGTTAATTTACGGCTATTGGCTTTGGCTGATATTCCATCCAATTGACTTGTATCAACTTTGTCAATAAAATTTGTTGAAATGAATGACAGCTTCTTCATGTTTTCAAGGTTGTATACAAGACTAATATATGTCCTAAAATTTGCTCATAAATGTATAAGATGCACAATCCATTTAATTACAAAACAACAAAAACAACAACAAAACAACCAACCAAATAACATGTAGTAACAAAGCCCTGTAAAACCTCCAATACAATTAATAGCGTTTTGTATTTCCAATTAACGTACCCAGGTGATTGCGCTACCTAAATCAAGACGAGGAAGTCGTTTGATAAAATGTAAGCGTTTTGGCTAGGTCACCTGGGACCGTATTCATAAAACCGTATTCATGCTGGAGCATGGATTTTGTGCTCAAGTCGAATTTCTTGTTCCCATTATAAATTAATAAAAAATATCTGATTTTGTTAATGGTTTGGAAAATAATTGCACAGACCTTAAGCCGAAAACTAATTTCGATGTTTAACTTTGACAATTTGATCGTTTGATTTTAGCGAGTAACAAGAATTTTGGATAGAAAAAAATCCGTGCTTGAAATTGAGAACGGTTTTATGAAAACGGGCCCTGATATTTGAAAATGCCGTTTCATTTTTTGTATGCTCATTATTTACTAAGGTGTCACAAAAAGAGCTATTGCTGTCGTAACATCAGCAAAATTCGAATAAATTATGTATTATTTTCCGATAAAGCGAAATAAATGATAAATATAATAATGTGATTGGTTAGAACAATGATCACTGTAGTGAGTTCTTTATAAAGGTTTCAATCTCTAGAAGTATAACTATGTGATAATACGACAATACGTAAGTAGATACGAAAAACACTGTATTCATCTAAGACAACACCTAACGCATAGAAAAAAAAACCGTTGAACTGGAGAAGTATTACCATACATACAAAACTGTCCTCGGCTCTACATACGTTATGTTTGTACATGTACGATACTTATTTGTTAGATTTTGTTCATGTTTACGTTTAACGGGGTATTTTTTCATATATTTAGTTGACGCATATCTTGCAATTTAAATTAATCCAATTAGTAAGGTGTTGTCAGCTGTAGAGACTGTATAGTAAATATCTGTTATAGCCTTATTATATTTATTCAAAAGTATTTTTTGTCTGTAATTTTGACTTCGCGATTTCCATTTATGCAAATCGCACACGTGCTTCATTTATAAGCCAGACAGATTCTCCAGGATTTCACTTTGGTGGAGAAGTGGTGTTGGTGAAGTGATGCTAATTGCCGATACTATAAGACAAACGATGTTGGGCACCTTGATCATGATTTCGTTGGTCGAAAGAGCAAAACAACACTATATCTGTAAATTAACTATGCGTATCTTTCAACGAAATATCCAATTACAGAAAACAAAAACAAAAGAGTGTGAATGGATCACATTGTTCTTGCAGTGCATCAATCACATCCGTTTTCAACAGGACAGGAACATACGTGATACTCCTCAGGAAAGTAGTAACCCTGAAATACATAAACGTAAATTGCGATATATTGAAAAAACATCTGCAATATCTAATACGGCCTGTGAAAAACACGACAGGACAAACAACTAGATTAGTATTTAGTTCCAAACACCATAGAATTACGTAAATTGCATGGGAATATATAGTATCGTATGGTGTCATATAATAACAAATACAAACAAAATGATAGATAGGATAGAATAAAACAGTGAAGATATACTTTATTGACTTATATCACGAGGCTTTATATCACTAGACTTTATATCAATAGACTTTATATCACTAGATTGTATATCACTAGACTTTATATCACTAGAATTTATGTCACTAGAATTTATGTCACTAGACTTTATATCACTAGAATTTATATCACTAGATTGTATATCACTAGACTTTATATCACTAGAATTTATATCACTAGATTGTATATCACTAGACTTTATATCACTAGAATTTATATCACTAGACTTTATATCACTAGATTTTATATCACTAGACTTTCTATTACTAGAATTTATATCACAATTATACTATGTAGATTACAACTTTATGACCTAGCATCTTTCAGAAAAAAAAAATGAAAGTATGTCACATACCAGCAACACAAGCGGTAAGGTAACTAGCTATTGTTCCAGCTATGAGTGCTCGTATTGCCATTCTCGGTAGTTCGCCAAGTCGGCTAGGAGCCAGGGCCACAAATGACCCAATTGAAATCCAGACAGAGGGAATACTGGCGAACCCACACATGGCGTATGTGGCGATCATCTCAGAGCGGTCCTGAAATCAGTTAATCGATCAAATATTACAGATAACGGTAGGACGTTGTATCAGATGTACAGTTCCATAAGTTCGATAATCAAAGTATTTCTTAGATATATATAAATATTCGTGAATATTATAGCCTACATGTACCATGCCGACCAAAATTGGTTCATTTAATGCAAATATGAACGCTGTTCTTTGATTATACGAAAAGGTTAGGCTTTAACATAGAATATGAATGTGAAGCTAAAATATTTCAGGAATAGCAATTCTCTATTTACGTTAATTTGACCCCAAACTTCAAAATGTGACGCCATAATAAGGAAAATACTTAAGGATACGCAATTAAGTAGAATTCAAGTCGCATTATGATGGGAAAAAAGTAGCTACGTTATTTTGATTGATTTCGGTAACAACATATTCTAATAATATAAACTCATATTGTCGATTACTATTTCTAGGTTCGAAAAAACTCACAAAAATGTCATTTTGCTCGTTAGAAATATTACCGT
This sequence comes from Mizuhopecten yessoensis, assembly GCF_002113885.1. NCBI lineage: Eukaryota > Metazoa > Mollusca > Bivalvia > Pectinida > Pectinidae > Mizuhopecten > Mizuhopecten yessoensis. The sequence goes on from NW_018405437.1 coordinate 220,804, forward strand.
TAGAATTCCGTTTTCCAGTGTGGTATTCCAGTTCGGCAGGAATATGTCATCGCTTGCTGTCAGCACTGTGTTGTTGTATATTGCGGTGTATTCGTTGTATTTCTCCTTGTTAGACAAATATTTTCCCATCCGTATGTAGCTAAGAATGAGAGTTGCAAACATGCGGACACCTAACATTTCAGCAACTTTCAGACAATCTATAGCATCGATTCCCATGACGAAGGCGAGTGGCCAAAGGCAATAGGAAAATATTTTCTGAAATACAAACAAAAGATATAAAAAATAGATATATACTGCTTGATGTTTGATACAAGTCAACAATGAAATGAAAACAAAACGATCAATTATAAAACAGTGTCAACAAATATAGAAAAAAGAGAGCTGAAAGCCATCCAATCAAACAACCCTTTAAAAACCAAGCAGACTCAACATGCTATGAATGCATTACATGTGACATCAGTATCAGATCTCATCAGGGAAAATGGCACATTCTCCCCATCGACAGGATCACCCAATTTCTAAGACATAATTATAAATAATGACAAAGGTTCATCGAGCACGTGTCTATCATACTTAGCCTCTATAGCACATTCAAGCAGAAAGGTACCATTGTTGATACACCAAGGCAGCGAACAAAACGAAGAAAAGGCTTAATTGAAAGAGAAAAAAAATATCATGCAGTATCTTAAAAAACCTCATCACCTTCGACATCCTACATATTTCATCCTTAAAATGAATGAATGATAACGAAAAAATACCTAAGTGCCTACAAAGAGCTGTACAAAATCGATAAAATTAGGACAAAAACTTAGTATGAACAAAGGAAAAATTTACACTGAAGAATAATTCCCATGTGAATATATAGTACTATCATTGATTGGGAGTTTAAAATACAGTTTTAGGGACTCTTCGTTATCCAGTCGAAGGTATTTCTAATTTGCAGGAAAACCTTTGAAAAGGGTACAATATAATAGAATGGTTCTTGATGAGATCACGATGGCGATGTTAAAACTTGCCAGCATGTCTTCTTCAACCTTCTTCTCTCTAAATCTTGCGTTGTAAATTTGTCCGTTAGCAGTCCAAAGTTGTAACGGAAATCATGACATTCTTATTATTTCAGGAGATACAGTCTGTCAAAACTTAAACGTATTCCTGCCAGAATCTTACACTGATCCGCTCACCCCGATTGTGAGCTCCTTTACTCCTGCTCTCTCCCCGAACCACGTGATTGTTGCATTGGCGAATGCGAGGAGGGATATATAAGTCAAGATGTTGATGAGAACGCCCTTTACGAGTTGTAGGCCTTGCAGTCCGCCCTTTGCCATAGCTTCCACGACACTCTTTCGATCACTGCAAAGGTTAAAGTATGAAGCAGTTGACAGGGAAATGATTTCGTTTTTGTTAAGGGGCCTTGGTCAGTAATGTAAATCAGTGGCTACACATAACGAACAGTGTAGTATGTTATTTGTTGTCTTATGATACAATTTCATATATATATATATATATATATTAATAATGAAGAAAGGAACTATACACAATACAATAAACGAAAGGAATACAATCATATAACTATATTCAACAATACGACTATTTAAGATTTGGCACCGAGAAGTAAATATGCTGTATCGATAATCATCAGGACAGCTTTACACAAAATCAAACAATCTAAATAAATCAATGAGAAAACTTGTTTTTTTCATTACTCTACTCATCAGTAATAAAGGCAACCATGAAAAGAACACCTTAACATAAGCATCCCGACAAACCTTTTAGTGGCAATAAAGTATTTTTTATCATCGTCTTTGCAGAGTTTAAGTGTTTCAGATGGGTACACTATTTTCGATGCCACCAGAGCGGCAGGAGCAGACATTATTGAGGCCGTCAGGAGGTACTCGACAGGTATCTTTAAAATGAAGCAAGAAAATGCTGATTTGATATGGACAAAACGGTCTAGTTTAAAACATCAAGCATTTCGAAATAGTGATACATTGAATGTATTTCATTTTATTGGCTTTTCTCACTTCTTTGTAAGTTAAAAATTACAGTAGGTAGTATTATCGATGATAATTGATTACACTAGAACATACATTGAGTTTGGTGTTTCTTGTGTTTTGTAAAACATGACAATGATACAAAATATTAAGAATGAAGTTTAATTCTTAATAATGATATTATAATTCCATTATCACTTAGAAATTTGAATGGTTTCCAATTATTGTTTAACCACTCAAACAGTTGCAGAATAACTGATGTACTGCTTAACTTAAACAGGGTGCAACGTCCAATACCAAATATCGTGCAAACATACCCCGAAATTAGCAAACACGACAAAAGCGAAGCCCGCTATGGATGACAGTCCGTTTGTGTAGACACAGAAGACTTGGGATGTAGATAGTGAGTCTATGTACTCATTGATGACTACTAGGGATTCAATCTAAAATAGAAAATATTACCAGTTAAGAAACGTATTCTGATGTAATCAATTATATATATTTAGTCGATGATATACAATAAAATTTCTGGAGTATGAAGACAAAAATATGATTGGATGACGTCAAGTCATTCGTATATCAGCAAAGAGTCATAGTTCAAACTAGTACATGCCTATTTTATATTGGGTTCCATTTGTTTCTTTCTTGCTTGAATAATTTGTGAAGTTACATAACATTGTTATGGAAATATTTGGAAAGGATTTCTTATTTCAGTCGTCAGCTGTTCGACAGACGGTACGCAATGAACAATGAAGGTTTATTAGAAACTCTTTTGTCTGCTAGCAAATTTTCGAATGCAGACACAATTACATGCGACAAGGAAACCTGTCCCGCGGCTGGCCTGGTTAAATTTGCTGGAGAAATTATTTGAAGAGCGTTTGTTTATTGGAAAATAATTCTTGCACACGATGGTCTATCATCCGGTAGAACATGGTAATTAACCAATGACAATTGTTGTTAAATAGAAGATGTGTTAGAATTATACATACCCCACTCATGAATATATTCGTAACAGCGTTGATTGATTCCAAGGGATGGGTCTGAAGGCAGTAACCAAGAACACAACCCAGGTTTGAGAAGATAAAAGCCAAAACACCAAGGTAGGACAAAACAGCAACAAAGGCACAAAAAACGATGACAGAGGGAACAACCTTCAAAAGAACAAAACATCACGTATAAATAACGTGTACATGTTTCTTTTTTACAGTAGATATCTAACATAGACAATTTGCATGCTATACAAAACATATTTAACAAGTTGGTGAGCTGAGTTTTTGCCGCAGGTTAACACAGTTAATTATGCCAAAAATCGTTGAACTGTTATGCCCAATTTCGAACGCCATTTCATACTTGAAATCAACGGACGAATTATTTGTTGCCATAAACCAATAATAGGATGTTGTGGCTCTCGAATTACGTAGAGGTTGGTAACATTCATGACTGAAGTACATCAGATATATTTACTGCACGTTGCAAAGTCACGAAGATAAATGGCAGAGACAAGATGCTGCAATCAAATACCACCCTAAGCTATCCTAAAGTCGTGTTTTGTCACAAAATTAACTATTACTTTCAACTTACCTTGAAAATCACTTTAAACTCCTTGTATTTTTCACTGAAAATGAAAGCTGAACCATTGTCGGCGAATACGATGAATTCCAAAAACCTGTCCGTTATCCAGCGCACAGCATTAATACCCCATTCTGTCCGGAGGACAATCAAAGCAAAACCAAACTGGAGTGACAGTCCCCAAAACACCGTGTGCCAATTTATCTGTACATGGAACGATATGAAATAGTGCAAAGTTTACATAACTTACTAAGCGCCGCTTAATGGAATGTATGAATTAAGATAGATTAAGGAACGAACGCCTCATTGAATAAGTTACAAGAAATTGTGCATTTATTACTTTTCTTAGGATATTGTTAATGATTGTTACGGACTACACAAAACATCCGTGATTTAACTTTGATATACAGAGTGTATATTTGTTTTATATGAAGTAGAACAATACATTAAAATGTGATACATGTAAATATATAACGGAAGGAAACACCAACACAAAAAGAGTCCGTTACTAATGTCGGTATATCTGGAGACTCAAAGGACCTTATTTACATGTATGTCATTTCATACCTAGGATGTAAGGATAAACATGTGCATTGGAGACACCGGTCTCACATATAGAGCCAGGGCCAGAAAACATAAATAGCAAATCAATGTACTGGATTACAGAAACATGTTACTGAGTGATCATTTATACACTTGTGGAGAAAAGAAATGTACCATCTTCTCATTTTATAAAATATTTTCGGGAAAAACTATTGAAAAAAGGAAAAATAAGAGCAATTCATTAAGATATTAAAAATCGCAATCAAATTTATCTATTTCAATTTTAATTTTAATTCTCTTTTTGACGTCACAAAAAACATTATTCCTTTTATTAATCACGGCATAAACGCTATGCGATTAGGGGCTGAACATTAATAATAAAATATCTAATGCTTTACACATCTATGTGTTTCTGATTTTTTTTTAAGTTCTCATAATATATCTGTTCCTTTACGGCAACTTACAATGTATCATGAAGATTCATATGTAATTTTTTTCTGTGAATTAGGACTTACATTTGCCTTGTTATTTGACATGAGGAACAGGATGAAGATGAAGACGAATATCCCGCCGAGTGAGACGAGGTTTCTAGGTCTAGTTTGTATAACTGTCAATCCTATGTAGACTGCGATAAGCGTCAGCACCACAAAGTACAACGTCCTAAAATAATTCAAAGTATTTCTGTGTGACAAATTAGTATGATCCGATAGGGATAACATTGATAAGGATGAAATAAAGTTACATTCTCAAAATGACATACGTAAGGCAAAGTCATTTACGAATTTTGAGTTTCCTGGCGTTTCGGAGTTGTGACTTTTATCATAAATATTGATCACGCAAACATCGTATATCAAATAGAATTACAAAGCTATGCATGTTATGACTTCCCATGAATATATGACAGAGGATGATCTGTGTGTGGTCATCCGCGGGTCAGTGAAAAATAGTATAAACCAGATATGATAACCGGAAAAAATCAACCAACTTAAAACTTCAATTTAAATGTAGAAAAGTTAATTAGCATGTAGTATCAAAACTGCGCACAAACGTGACCGCAACACTCACCCCGCCATTTGTGAACAATAATGTCCCTTCTACCACAATATAGGTCGAAATAACAAACATAACAGTCTACTTTCATTTTAAAATGTGGCCAACAACACGGTTCGAACATGGACTTGGACGACTATGACTGACCTGAAGCTCATGGAAAACCATAACCTGGTCGCTTGAATGTCCGGAAGTCGGCTAAAGTTGGGAGTCACATCACTTAGACCTGGGGTTCAACTTAATGTCTTACCCTGGGCCATATGGAGTTGATGAATACAGTCCAGCTAACCCTAGGTTCTGGAGTTGGATTGACCGATTTGGGGTGTATAGCAGCAAACTGGCACCAATAATAAGCCATGTTACATGTTATTACATGATAACAGTTTACAGCCATAGGCCCAAATAGGGAAGAGTGAAGCTGTTTCAATTGACCGAGGGTCAACCAAGGGAGGAATGATACAGTGACAGGCAACCAATAAACATAATAAAGGTGGTGGTGGGGGTGGAGGATGGTATGACTGTATAGTCTGACCATCAGAAAACAACTGGACAGTTCGCTAGAACTGTTAGAACAAAGAGCACTTGTCATGTGACCACGCTAGGTCCTAGGATTGGATCTCATACTATTTCCCTTATCAGTAAGGAACCAATACTCAATACAGCACATGTAAATTGGACAAAGAGGGGATACCCTCTGTTTACTGTGTTGCTGTCAGGACAGTGGGGTTATGGAAGGTCAGAATGCCCAGCTGGCTGAGCTTGAGATAAGAATAAATTAGGTAGGGAGAGGAGACCCTTTGTTTACTGTGTTGCTGTCAGGACAGTGGGGTTATGGGAGGTCAGAATGCCCAGCTGGCTAAGCTTGAATAGTCTTGACCTTGGTTTAGATATCATGTCTTATCTAGTGCAAGTTAGTTTCAGTGTTTTGTTATAAAAGCTAGAATATTTGTTTTAAAATAAGTAAATAGATTTTAATAAAGAAGACGTCCATGCAGCACGCTGCAAGTTAGTCAATCACATGGCCAGTGTATAACCCTGTCCAACATGGATATATAGTGAATATATTGTAGCAATAAATGCTAGATAATAGCTTATACTCACCATCTTAATATTTTCTTCATTTTAACTATATTTTCAGGATTCTTCGATCCAAAAGTCTTTTCAAATAGCTGGTACAAAGATAACTTTTTAATAATTCCTCGTCCTGAGTACATTAATAACAAAATGGTACAAATCAGTAATCTCCAGGATCCTTCGTCTCCAAATCGGAAACTGAGAGAGTAAACAACATATGCTAGGTACAACAGCAGTAAAATACTGTACGTTATTTGTTTCAATATCCTTTTATGTTCTAAAATTGTGTCTTGGATTCCATCAAATATTTTGTCGATAAAGAATTTTTTCTCCATTCCCGTTCGGTCATCTTCTGTGATGACGGTTTCCAGCTCTACTATACTCGATATTGATTGTATTCCTATATTTGGCCTGTTAGTGACAGAAGTCTCTTTACACTCCTTAGATTCAGTGTCATTCGATGAAATGATGTCCATCTGAATTTCATTTTCAAAACTGTTTTGTTTTGATTTATTCAGATCAGTGTCCATTTTGTTCTGCAAACATAAACTTATATATGAGTAATATAAAACTACCACAGCACCAACATACAATGACAGATTATAACACACATTGGTTAGATATGTTATTATGCGACGCACATGGGTTAACTATGTTATATTGACAACCACAGGGGTTAAATATGTCACAACGACAACACGCAGGGGTTAAATTTGTCACTACGAAATTCGCACCAGGGTTAGTTATGTCACAAAGACAACACACACGGGTTAAATACGTCACAGCGACATAACATAAAGGGTTAGATTTGTAATAACGACAACATTCAGGGGTTAAATATGTCACAATGACAACAAAAAGGGTTAAATATGTCGTAGACAAAACACACCAGGACAAAATATAAATACAATCCAGCATCAACATCCATGACAACATACAAAGGAACATTACTACAGCGTCAACACGCACGGACAAATATACCGCTCTCAGTACACAAAGACAGAAAATACCAGATAGTAAACCCACACACATTAAACAAAGATATGTCAAACGGAGTCAAAACCTTATGACAAAATATACCACAGGTTCAACACATGTTGACAAATTTTACCGCAGTGTCAACAAACAAGGACAAAGCATACCACAGTGTCAATAAACAAGTACAAAACATACCGCAGTGTCAACAAACAAGTACAAAGCATACCACAACATCAAAAAACAAGTACAAAACATACAACAGCGTCAGCAAACAAGGACAAAACATACCACAGTGTCAACAAACAAGTACAAAACATACCGCAGTGTCAATAAACAAGGACAAAACATACCGCAGTGTCAACAAACAAGTACAAAACATACCACAGTGTCAACAAACAAGTACAAAACATACCGCAGTGTCAATAAACAAGGACAAAACATACCGCAGTGTCAACAAACAAGGACAAAATATTCCACAACGTCAACAAACAAGTACAAAACATATCGCAGTGTCAACAAACAAGTACAAAACATACCGCAGTGTCAACAAACAAGGACAAAATATACCACAACGTCAACAAACAAGTACAAAACATACCACAGTGTCAACAAACAAGGACAATACATACCACAGCGTCAACAAACAAGGACAAAACATACCACAGCGTCAACAAACAAGGACAAAACATACCACAGTGTCATCAAACAAGGACAAAACATACAACAGCGTCAACAAACAAGGACAAAACATACAACAGCGTCAACAAACAAGGACAAAGCATACCACAACGCCAACAAACAAGGACAAAACATAACACAGCGTCAACAAACAAGGACAAAGCATACCACAACGCCAACAAACAAGGACAAAACATATCACAGTGTCACATACAGCAGTTCTGTATAGTTATGTCACAGCCACATCACTAAATGAAAACAACTTAACTCAAACTTGATACGAAAAGACAGAAATTAACAAAATATCAAAGTTAAAAGAAAGTCACCAAGAACGCCCACGTAGAATCGAAAAATAAAACTTAAAATTAGGTGCGGCATTCGAAATAAAGTTTATCCATTGGAATCAATGGAATATGTAGTTCATCGACTGCTAAAGATACAGCCTTTAATCAGAGTAGACACTGAAACTGAATTCAGCGTATGCATATACCTTACTGATGTAGGTTGTATAAGACTGCGGGTGAGTTCTACGATTTCCTTAATGATCTCGTTTGTCATTTCTCTGTATACAATTTGAGCAAAACAAGTGAAATAGAAAACGAGTGATTCTCAGAAGTCGCCAACGTTCCACTTTTGCTATGAAAATCTAGATCAAGTCCAGGTAATGTCGCGTCGTCTAAGCGCGAGCGCGAACAGGACACACTAATAAGCATAACAAAACTTACACTTTCATTGTTCAAAGAAATGACATACGATATCATGAAATAAATCGTAGAATTTGGCCGCAGTCGTCTACAACCTGCATCATTGGAAACTCTGTGTGAGGAGTTTCTCTGTCAGCAGTCAACATATATCATTCACAAGGATAACGATATTCGGAGTAAGCTTCTTAATGCAAAACAAGTACGACAGGGTTGTCGACGCACTTATGTTACTCTCAAGGATGGGAAAGTTAAACATAGAAAATATTGAAATTGTAACGTTTATCAAACACTTTAGAAGCAAGTCATCCCTGCTGATCATGTTGTAATTAAATCTAAATTCAAAAATTAAACTGTAAAGGTCAATTTTTGGATGTTCCACTGTCACTCACAAACCACAATAAATATAAAAACAACATAAGACAACTAATTGGACTGTCTACCGTCACTGTTGGGTCATGTCTATAGAATGATTTGCTTTTCCATATGGCAATAGCAAAATCTTAATTTAGCTTCATGTACAAAAGAGTTTTACTCAAGTTAAGCCAGACATTATCATATTAGTTTCTAGTGAAGTTCGTCACCTCAAGTTATCCTATGACCACTTCGGTCAGAGAGTAAAACAGTTGATTGCGCGCCGTAACTGATGGTGCATACGTTTCTTAAAAGGTGCAGTCAATTCTGTGGAAAATCCTACCAAATTATACCAGAAAAATCAGCACACTCTTGATTTTCAAGAAAGTTGCACCGATTCAAGTTACAAGTGATCGTTCGAAACCGGCGATGAAGCTTGCAGATACTAGTCCTTATGTGTACATTAACGACATAATGCTTTTTCTAGTAGTAGTATTATTTGTGTGTATGGCACGGTGGCTGAATGCGTACATTTACATATATTTGTAATTTATAAGACAATTTCCTAATGTACCGTAAAAACGCCTTAGAAAAATACCTGATTTGGTATAGGGGCTGTGAATGTTGTATACCGATGTCCTTATTGTAAATGGCTTCAAATAGTGAAACCTTTAGTGCATGTCATATTTCATATGCGTTGATGCAAGCAATATATATATATCTTCAAAGAAATAGTTATTAATACTACACATGTATATAAAGATATTTCTACGTAAAGCAGTGCATATATGTCTATACAAGGAAAGATCCATTTTACTGATATACACGTATAAAAAAGTAAACAATACTTAGATGCGTATACATGTACATATACGAACAGAAACAGGGAAAGGTGGATCCGACATTTAAGCGCCAGTTTTGTAATGAAAGCAATCCACAGATATGTGCTAATATGATGTGTCAGATTACCCTCAAATAAATGAAATATATGTGTACCCGTACTTCACTCGTGCAATCTGAGACGTGAGGTTGACACATATGTTGGTATATCTATTGCCTATATATTGCACGGACACATGAGTATTCGTTAGTGCGATATTTTTTCTATCCCTTCGAATTCGTACCTTTCTACTATGTTGACTAAATGCATGATTGATCACGCAGGTCGAAACATGCGTTAACGGATGTAAAGATGTATCCTATGCTATCAGTTTTCGTGCAAATAACAGCATCGATTAATTCGTTGAAATAATGCAGTATAAAATTGTTGCGCTTTTTGGCATTTTTTTAAAAAATATTGTTTAAGTATAGAAGTCCCCCTCCCTCTTCCGTACAAAGTTGGAAAGGTACACTTATGAAAGATTGTAGAGGGTTGATGACCGTAAAGATCGTGTACTGCATTGTTTATTCACGTTCACGCCGAGCCTAGGGTATGAATACGCTTATTTTTATCAATATGTATTGGAGCGTTAAATATGTCAGTGTATAGGAGAGTACATTAAGTTTACTGCGCTGTAGTGTTGTGTCAGCTTGTCGACGCTCGCTTAATTTACGTACTTAAAATTTACAGACTGATGTTATGACGTTGGAAATACTATCTAAATAACTACATATCAATAACAACAATTATTTTTAGCATGGTATTACCTGTTCCTTTTTCTAGCCGATCTGTGTGTAACTCCCCCGCTCAGTCAGCTGCAGAAGGGACACATACTTCCCGGTAAGCAATATATAAACCAAGTTATCCCCCTTATATTTTAGGTAACATACAACTATTTGTATCTTTATATATTTTTAGAAATAACAGTCTTTTTATGTAAAAAGATTGATTGATTGACAATCAAAACGTAAGAATTCAGTATTTCAGTAACTTAACAACACCCTTTTTTTAACAAACAACACATAAAAGCCGGACACTCAATTAATTAATGATATTAGCATATGATTATAATATTGTTAAAACATGACTATTGTTCTACTGATTTGATGTTTTGAGCCAAACTGAAAAAGTCGTAAACCGTTTATGTAATACATTAACTTTAAAGAATGATATACTGTTAATTAGATATACTGAAATGTTTACATTTCTTTATAACATCCATGAAAGCTACCAATAAAAAGCGTTGTTTAATCCAGTTATCACAAAAATAATTACATGTGAATGTTATTAATCGGAATTAAAACTGTTTGAGTAATCAGATACAAATCATGACGTGACGTCAAATTCAAATTTTAACGGAAATTCCCAATCATTTTGATTGACGTTCATCGCCTGACAGACATGGCAGCCATTGAAAGCAAATGTCTTGTTTACATACAGATGTAATGCAATTCGATGACACATTTTCAGTGAACTGATTGACATAAAATTACATGACCAGTTTTGGTTCATACCCGATCTCAAAGTAATGTTGTATGGCTGGTCATGTAATATTACAGAATTGACTTTTTTAGATTACCAATGCGTTTTCTACACACAACACTCTGAAAGACGACGTGGTATAGCTAACGTACTAAAAAAAGATGACGCGGTATGGCTTACGTACTATGTAAAGACGACGTGGCATGGCTAACGTACTATAAAAAGATGACGTGGTATGACTAACGTACTATATAAAGACGCCGTGGCATGGCTAACGTACTATATAAAGACGACGTGGTATGACTAACGTACTATATAAAGACGACGTGGCATGGCTTACGTACTATATAAAGATCGGCGTGGTATGACTAACGTACTATATAAAGATCGGCGTGGCATGGCTAACGTACTATATAAAGACGACGTGACATGGCTAATGTACTATATAAAGACGACGTGACATGGCTAACGTACTATATAAAGACGACATGGCATGGCTAACGTACTATATATAGACGACGTGGCATGGCTAACGTACTGTATAAAGACGACGTGACATGACTTATGTACTATATAAAGACGACGTGGTATGACTTATGTACTATATAAAGACGACGAGGCATGGCTAATGTACTATATAAAGACGACGTGGCATGGTTAACGTACTGTATAAAGACGACGTGGCATGGCTTATGTACTATATAAAGATCGGCGTGGTGTGGCTTATGTACTATATAAAGACGACGAGGCATGGCTTACGTACTATATAAAGACGACGTGGCATGGCTAACGTACTATATAAAGATCGGCGTGGTATGGCTTATGTACTATATAAAGACGACGAGTCATGGCTTACGTACTATATAAAGACGACATGGCATGGCTAACGTACTGTATAAAGACGACGTGGCATGGCTTATGTACTATATAAAGACGACGAGGCGTGGCTTACGTACTATATAAAGATCGGCTTGGTATGACTAACGTACTATATAAAGACGACATAGCATGGCATGACTAACGTACTATATAAAGACGACATGGCATGGCTAACGTACTATATAAAGACGACGAGGCATGGCTAACTTACTGTATAAAGACGACGTGGCATGGCTTTTGTACTATATAAAGACGACGAGGCGTGGCTTACGTACTATATAAAGATCGGCTTGGGATGACTAACGTACTATATAAAGACGACATGGCATGGCCAACGTACTATATAAAGACGACGAGGCATGCCTAACGTACTATATAAAGACGACATGGCATGGTTAACGTACTATATAAAGACGACGAGGCATTGCTAACGTACTGTATAAAGACGACGTGGCATGGCTTATGTACTATATAAAGACGACGAGTCATGGCTTACGTACTATATAAAGACGACATGGCATGGCATGACTAACGTACTATATAAAGACGACGTGGCATGGCTAACGTACTATATAAAGACGACGAGGCATGACTAACGTACTATATAAAGACGACGGGGCATGGCTAACGTACTATATAAAGACGACGAGGCATGGCTAACGTACTGTATAAAGACGACGTGGCATGGCTTACGTACTATATAAAGACGACGAAGCATGGCTAACGTACTGTAGAAAGACGACGAGGCATGGCTAACGTACTATATAAAGACGACGTGGCATGGCTATCGTACTTTATAAAGACGACGAGGCATGGCTTACGTACTATATAAAGACGACGTGGCATGGCTAACGTACTATATAAAGATCGGCGTGTAACACGCGATTTGTCGTTTAATGAGTATGTTGACGGTTAACAAGTCTGTATAGATCATTCATTATATATGCATCTATTCTTATATCATGACCTTGCAATACAATTTGATACACTTATATAACGTTCAATAGATTCAGTTTATTCACTTCTGTTGGCAGCGCAATCGTTTCTGAAACTTTTGCTTTTTATTTAAACGGGCGTTTTATTCTATAAAACGAGCAGCACTCTTTACGGTATTCACAGATCTTGTGGACATCTACTCTTACCCGATTACAGATGAGTATGTGGAATAAATAAAATGTAAGTTTTTCCTTATAAACAATATAGTATTTTATTACATTAATTTACATGTGATATCAAAATATACAATATTGTAAAAAGAAACATCAAACATATTATATTCATATCTACACACAATTTGAACCAGATGCAATGAAACACTGATATAGCCAGCAAATATTTCAAAACGTATACGTGTATGTCTTTTATATAAGACCTGGTGATATAAATGGTCAATCAATTCGCATGGTCATGCTGCTTATATCACAATGTTAGTGTTGAGGTCGTATGCTGATGGATAAATTTAAAATACACGTTTCTGAATTTGATGAGGTGATGCTACTCTGATTTGATCTGGATTTACATAGCGGTTATCGTCGATTAACCAGAGCTGTTGAGCAGAGGGGCCGCAGTGGTTAAGGCATCCGACATTATGCTACCACTAACCCTCCACCACTGGGCCACGGGCTCGAGGCATGCGTTGGGCAGTCGCTAGATACTGACCGTAGTTCATTTGGATTTATCCGGCAACTCCGGTTTTTCACCATCAGCAAACTCTTGCACGTCCTTAAACGACCATAGCTGTTAAAAGGACGTAACACACAAACAAAACCAACTAGTACCGCCTACTGTCCGGACACTGCTGGTCATATCCTCATTTAACTCTATCCTTGATCTCCCTGTTGATGTTTCATTTATCAATATTTTGCCCAGTTTTCGTCAATTGTTTTATATCTAATTGCGCTTCTGTTTCGTTAAATCGGTAATCTCTGTCTCCTTTGAAAAATAGAACACCAATTCTTCGTTTTCATTTAAGCATGAGTGTTCCATCTGATGAATATCAAAAAATATGTTTTTGTTAAATAATGTTTTTAGCATTATGCAAACAGTGTACATTTTGATGTAATTGAAACAGTATAAATTTTGTTTACCAATACATTTAACAGTACGGGTTTGCCATAAAATTAAGGTATTATTATTAGCAGTGAAGCGTATACAACAGTTTTACCAAGACAGGAACAAATGTTGTACTCGTCAGGCGAACAGTAATCCTGAAAACAAAGAAACAAACACAAATGTTTAACAGATTCCAAATACGTAAATATGTATACAGTTCGTGGAAAAGTTTGGTTTATAATTGTTTCCAGATCAGTGTTACTTGTTATTACGTTTTTAGATGAAGTATATACGTTGCAATATATTATATTGAAGCTTATCATATTTCGACGTTAGACGAGACTAATGTTTATCTTTTAATACTATCATGTCATTGGCCATGATAGAATACACACTCCTGTGAATATCGTTAATAGCACCAAGTGTGGACGAATGTGAGTTTGGTTTATGGTTAACTGTCCCATTAACAGCTAAGGTAATTAAAGGACGTGTCTTAATGTAGGTACACATTAGCGTTAATCTATCTCGTTATCATACACCCCGGATAACATTGTAAGGGAAGTACACCGAATCCACTTGTAGTCTGATGGCCTATAGCCACACATCCTGTGGATGATCACTTCCAATCTGCGCACTGATCCTGCACGAGGAACATCCTGCTTCCCGGACTATATATGACTTGATCATGCTGCACTTGTAATAGTATTTTGAACTTTATATCATGAAAATCGTAACTGCCCTATAACATTCGCTCTATACACCATATCCCAACATCACTGCTTACTGAAACATGCATATATTTTACTTAGTATTCTATATATCCCAATGATACTGTATGGAACTGCAGTAACACTCTTCTTGGTAGATTACGAACGTATGTCGCGGATTATATAGGAGAAATATGACTATACATACATACCAGCTACACAAGCGGTTAGATAACTGGCTATCGTTCCAGCTATAAGTCCTCTCATTGCCAACTTGGACAGTTCACCGACTCGCCCGGGGGCGAGGACCGCAAATGATCCGAGGGTTATTCCAACAGAAGGCATGCTAGCGAATCCACACATGGCATATGTGGTGATTAGCTCTGAGCGGTCCTGGTAAAAGAAAAAGGACCAAACAATCATATACTCTACATAACTCTCATTTAAAATGACTAAATGTTTAGATGAAGATGAATGGACTACAGAAAAATATGTTTGCCTCATTAAAAATGTTATTTTAGAAACTACGTTAAAAAATACACTATCACATAACGGCGGGAAAGTTACAATAAAAATGGAAGCTACATAGATATTTATTATGCATAATAGCGTTTAGGGAATTCAGTTACAGTACACCTCAATATCTATATTGAATAAATAAGACAAAAAAAAAACACCCAAGCTTCTGCTTCATAATTTTTTCAAAATTACCGTCAGAATTCCGTTTTCTAGCGTCAGGTTCCAGTTCGGAAGAAATATGTCGCCGCTAGAGGTCAGCACTGTGTTGTTGTATATTTCATTATATTCGTTGTATTTCTCCTTGTTTGTAAAGTACGTTCCCATTTGCAAGTAACCAAGGGCGACGGTTGCAAACATGCGCACACCCAACATTTCGGCAACTTTCAGACAATCAATAGCATCAATTCCCATGATGAACGCCAATGGCCAAAGACAATAGGAAAATATTTTCTGAAATATATTAGCACTTAATATTTCATGTATTTTGTTTTACTGCTTATATGATAAAATAATAGTGAGGAAGGTACAAACACCCCACTAAATACCTCAAATAAACGGTTAGTCCAAAATATGAACAGTGACATATAGGATACATAAGTACCAAACATGCAAAGGAGCATAGGAAAACAAATCAGACAAGCGGTCACCTGAGTAATATCATAGGTACTGGTAGCTTAATTTTATTGTTTAGATGTGATGTGGAAATCAACATGTAAACTAAGTGAAATACAATACTTGTCATGTCATCAAAGGATAAGAAGTTAAAAATAGTTGTAAATGTTCCCTTTGGGGCCCCGCTCTAACCCCTGGGGATGGGGCAGGAATTCCAAGTTTTCAATGTGATACCGTCATCCACCAAAGATGATTCTGACCAAGTAAAAATAATTTCCAACAGAAAATTGTCAAAATATACCCAAAAGTGTTGTTTCCCTATATAAACTATAGTAAACTTTATCCCCTCCCCAAGGGAGAACGGAAAGCTCGGGGGTCCTGAAATTTACAATTTAAATAAAGCCCCTGATGATCTTTCCATCCATGCAGAGAAAATGACTGTAATACATCTGAGTCTGGAGAAGAAGATTTTTGAAATATTGGCTAATTTTCCCTTTTGGGCCCCGCCCTGGCCCCTAGGGTTGGGGTAGGGATCCCGATTTTACAATTTAAAACAATCTTCCTCTTCCAAGGATAATTCTCATCAAGGAGAAATAATTTCCAACAGAAAATTGTCAAACTATACCCAAAAGTGTTGTTTCCCTATATGAACTAAAGTAAACTTTACCCCCTCCCCAAGAGAGAACGGATAGCTCGGGGGCCCTGAAATTTACAATTTAAATAAAGCCCGTGATGATCTTTCCATCCATACAGAGAAAATGACTGTAATACCTCTGAGTCTGAAGAAGAAGATTTTTGAAATATTGGTTAATTTTCCCTTTGGGGGCCCGCCCTGGCCCCAGGGGTTGGGGTAGGAATCCCAATTTCACAATTTGGTAGCCCCATCTACCAAGGATGATTCTGACCAAGTTTGAAAAAATTCCATCCACTGGTTCTTGAGAAGAAGTTGATAATGTAAAAGTTTACGCACGACGCACGACGGACGACGGACGACGACGGACGGAAAGTGGTTGGATTAGGTCACTTGAGCAAAGCTCAGGTGACCTAAAAAAGACAAACCTTACCCAACCCACGATAAAAACTATGAAGACGATCACTCGAAAAACCCCACTAAAGATCACGTAGACTCATCTAGGTGAATATGTAATAAAGACACTAGACCTACACAGACGAAACTAGGTGGATATGCCAAACTCAAAAAGAAAACAAAAACACTCGTAGAATAAACTAGCTATGCAAACAAGCTGCGTATCAAAACCCCAACATAAAACAAAATTGACGAATACCAACAAAATCTCGTCAAACACGAAGTGGGCAATTGTAGGTGTATAGCATACACCCTCCCCAAAATCAATTGCATCAATACCGAATCGAACCAATAGAAAATCACACCGTATTTAATTGAAAGGTATTGTTAAATTACATAAAAACACATCAACAGTTACACCCTTCAAAACGTTTCCTGATAATTTCCGGAAATGCCACGCCCAATTCAAATTATTTATATATGAGAGAGACTGAATGTTTGTAATATTAAGATTTAAGTACATATTGAAACATTGTCATTCGGTAAATATAAAAGTCAAATTAATTTGACTACTGTTTTTTTTCTGATTTGCTCACCTGGAGTGTGAGCTCTTCCACTCCCGCCCTGTCTCCAAACCACGTGATTGAAGCATTGACAAATGCAAAGAGGGATATATAAATGAGGAGGTTTACGAGGACGTTCACCATGAGCTGTAGGCCCTGCATTCCACCTAATGACAGGGCTTGCATCAAACTCTTGGTACCACTACAACAGAGGTTTTGACAGTGTTATCTTTTCAAAAATGATTCATTTTTAATGAAATTCAATCGAGCTGGTAAACGATATCATATTTGTGGTAAAAATTAGTAATCGTTACTCACATATAACGGCAGGATATTATGATATATAAATATAAATATATACTTTTACTGGTTTGAAACACGATTCCAGTCTAGGTTTTTTCCCTGGTCAGATAATTGAACAGCTACATGGAAAAAGTAAAGTGTATGTAACAATGATATGCAACAACAACAATAACAACAACAACAACAACAACTTATATCGTCGCCTAAACTTTATATTAGTGAAAAGAAACAGAATTTGGTGGCTTTGAACGCCGCGAATAAGCATTTTCAGGTTGACAAGGGCCAATCAGGACGGTATTGTCAAACTATCGCCCTGATTGATCGATCCATGTTGATATATTTCACTGAGTGAAAAGCTCTTATTTCATAACTGTCACCAAGTGAATGATATTACTTTTATCAGCTATATACAATTATGTGTACAACCTTAATAAACAGAGAAAAAAAAATGTATTTTATTCATTAAAAATAAAAAAAAACATTACGCACGTGTCTCGTGGTTATTAATATTTACTTGTTGTCAATCAACAGTGGCTGTACTCTAACACTCCGACATACCTCTTGGTTCCCACGACACAGATTTTAGTGTCGTCCTTGCCCGTTTCGGATGGATACACCATTTTGGACGCCACCAAAGCTGCTGGTGCAGACATGACTGATGCTGTCAAAAGATATTCGACAGGTACCTACAATGAAAAGACTATAATGTCATGTTTTCTTCTTCTTTGAGTTAGAAAGCTTAAAGGACGCTCGTGCTACCAGACATGTGAGAGGGCCTGTAGTTTGGTGATGGTTTTGGGTGGTGTTGGTGTATTCTAATGAAGATGTTATATTATCCTTGAAGCAATACAGATCGCCATCGTGAGTTGAAAATAACATTACCGTAAACAAACAGAAGCGTGCTATAGTGGCTGTCGGAAGTCTTTGATCAGCATACAACAATACGTATTGGCAGACTGTACATCGATGTAATAGGCTGTATTATAATATATGGTGTGCCGTTTTACAATTGATATTATAGATCGTAATGTAATTGTATACTATACATCTAACTGTATTATACTGTGCTATCAGTACTTATAGTGGAGGACATTTCATTAAAGTATATTGTACAACACTATTTACAATTGTACGGATACAATGTGCAGTCCTATGGTAATGTATGTATGTTTTCTCTCCGACGTGATATAAAACACAAGGAATAGAGAATCTAAATATGTGCCATTGTATGAGCAAACTGGCATTTGGGTTTTTTTTTTACAAATGAAAAAACAAAAAGCATTTCTAAAGACACACACGGTAACGTGATGGCATCTCATTTTAACTGAGTGATGTTTACCCGGTAAATGTTTTTTAAGCTGAACATTATAATGGACAGCAAAGCAAATCAATGATTGCCAGATTTGTAATATAGATGTGTGACTTTGAAACTGGCTGATTACAATTGTAACAACCACGACGGTTGATGTTTACTTCTATGATATTGTTGGGAATGCTCCCTATTGCCCCGTCGATAGCAATGTGAAATATAACAGTAGCCAAAATAATTAAGAACGATTTTCTACAAGCTTTTCTAACAAGGTTGACCTTATTCTCAAATCACAACAATTGGTAAATGTTATGGGTATGGATGTATGCAAATGGTAAAGGCTGTATTATCAAGAAAAGAATAAAAAGTGAGCAATCAATTTAGACATTTACCACACACATCCGAAATGGATAATCTTAAACAATGGTTCTCCTGTAAGCTGCTCTTTCTGTCTTTAATTTCTTTCCTTTATGGTTTGTATGGGGTTTAACATTCTCGCAACATCTACGATCATATAAAAACCGATATGCAAATAATTTTGTATCATCAGCAATAGTTCAGCATATGTACATGTTAACATACCAATGCTACTAAGTGTTATATTTTTCACACAACACTCATTTCTCTATGTTCATTTCGTTGGTTCTAAAGAACCAGGATGCTGTGAACAAAGGATCAATGTAAGTCGGAAGTATGCAGTGTCTTCATATATTTCTTACTCTTTAGAGTGTCTCAGGTTGTGTGTCGGATAAGCGTCGATATAAAACATAAGTTGAATGGTCAAGAAAGTGCTGCGATTGGTCAGTTGACCAAATAACAACTCTGACCAATCGAATAAGTAACGAACATGCAACACACCAACAACATCAATGACGTCACAAACATGTGTACTTTCAGGTAAAATATATACACGAACTCTTACGTGTAACTATATATATAGAGGGAAAAAATAAGATTAACGACCGACTAAAAAACTAGCTGCTTTCACCCTTCACATGGCTCTTCAGGTTCAATCTGAAGAGCCCTGTGAAGGGTGAAAGCAGCTAGTTTTTTAGTCGGTCGTTAATCTTATTTTTCCATATTTACTTCCTTCACATGGAAATTTAATCCCTTTTTATCATATACATATACATATAACGAACACAAAATAAACATAGGGTTACAAACATGTATATAAAGCAGGAGAAACGAACAGAAATTGTGTAGACGTACCCCGAAATTGGAGAAAAGGACGAGAGCGGAGCCGGCTATGGAAGACAATCCATTTGTGTAAATACAAAAGATGTGGGACGTAGATAGCGAGTCTATGTACTCACTGATGACCATCAATGATTCGATCTACAGCAGATGTAACGATAAATGTGAAAAAATGAAGCTGGATGTCTTAACTTCAATCAGCAGCATATTGTAATTAATTCCTTTGGTTATTTCTCTTAATATCAGCTCTATAAAATTATGTGATCTGAATGCCTTATTTAATAATTTAAAGATTAATTTCCTTCGAAATTATTGAAATTATTTGACAGATGAAGCATTTTCCGTAGAAATATATTCGCGTATACATCGCTTGCAAATATACAAAAAATTAGAACTACATGAAGTAAAAAAAGAATAATAGTATTTCCTATGCTAGCAGTAGCTGTTGAAATAATTTGATATCACTAATAATTTAATGTATTCATACATACCCCACTCATGAATATATTCGTTGCAGCGTTCATGGATTCCACCGGATTCGTTTGTAGACAGTAACCAAGAAAACCGCCAAGGTTTGAGATGATGAAGGCCAAAACGCCAAGGTAGGATAAAACAGCAATGGCAGAACAAAACACAATCACAGAGGGAACAACCTATAGCAGGATAACATATAAAATATAATACGGGGACCTTTTTTGATATGTTATATAGATGTTTCATACAAGTTGGGGTATTAGCTGATAACCCTCATGTAACTTAAGAATAGTGTAATATGGACCCAAAATGGAATATGTTTTCAAAAAATATATTGAAGGGTAAGGTATATATAAACCGTTTCATAACGTTACATATTGTCAACATGTCGGTACAACAGATAACTTTTGCCTAAACTAGTATATCATGCAAACCATACAAGAAAATTATTTCGGTTGTAAAGCTACGGCCAACCTCGGGGACTGATAGTCTACCTTGTTACGTCAAAATGATAACTGGAAATATGATAGAATGAACATTTAACCATGACCGTTTCGTCCATTTAGGGATCACCAGTATTACTTCAGGTTACTCCAATTTGTAAAATTATTCTGATAACAACTGACCTTGAATATCAAATTGAATTCCTTGTATCTTTTACTGAAAATGAAAGCTGAACCGGTGTCGGAGAAAGCAATGAATTCCAAAAATCTGTCCGTTGTCCAGTTCACAGCACCGATGCCCCATTCTGTGCGGAGAATGATCAGAGCGAAACCAAACTCGAGTGACAGTCCCCAAAACACTGTATGCCAGTTAATCTGTAACGATTTCAATAGTACAATGCTACTCTCCTGTAATAATTATTGTTGTTATTGGCAAGTATGGTGCCCCGGGTTTCAGTGTTACCTAACAGTACCTAACTGTCAAAGTTCTTTTTTGTATCCTTTTCCCAATAACAAAAATAGATAGATATCGTGAGATAAAATTGATAAACTGATGTTATTTAATAAGAAATAAATTTCGGTAAAAAATATTAAGTTAGACAGATCGACTAACAGTATAAAACACTTATTTACATGATATGTTGTTTTGTTTTGTAAAGATACAAGCTTCCGAGTGATCTAGATAATTGGTCTTTGGAAGTTTACCTTGAATTCATATTAAGTTATTTACATGCGTGAAATATAAATTAACCTACATCATATCTTAACTTACATTTGCCTTGTTATTTGACATGAGGAAAAGGATGAAGATGAAGACGAATATCCCGCCGAGTGAGACGAGGTTTCTTGGTCTAGTTTGTATAACTGCTAACCCTATGTAGACTGCAATAAGCGTCAGCACCACAAAGTACAACGTCCTAGACGGAATAAAGGTAAATAGATTTCGTATGTTATCCTCACACTTCGTACTTCATTCCTAGAAAGGTGCTTGTAAGAAGGAGCTTTGTCCCGGATTTTGAGTTTTTCACGTAGATTACAGATTTTACAGAATATCACATACTTACATTATTTACATGTTACTTATACATACATTTTTTGCCACTTGTGTATTCTTTGCATGTGTCAATTGAATATGTTAAAAAGAAATTACATGCTTATCAAATAGGAAAAAACCTAGACTTCCAATATAATATGCTCCCAAATAAACAACTAAGGAACAAGGACTTTTATGAGCTCAAACAATAGAATATAAAAAATATAAAATGAAATTGTTTTAGATATTAATAAAACCATCTCTGTTCCTCGTGTAAGTAACTTGTCTACACCAAAGCGGGCAGAGTGGGGTTATACAAAGTGCTGTATCCACGATTGTATCTGTCAGCTGACGGAAACGCATCATGTAGGACCTATTTAGTTGATAGATTGCCAAAGTATAAATATAATTTTATGTAAACTGTTCTACAATTCACGTCTGCCGCAGGCAAGGTTAATCTAGTAGTGTATGTATGTTTTATTATATACATGATTTATATCAGATATTGCTCATCTTTAACACTTATGTAATAGATGTACGCCCGGCCAATGACAGATCATGAACAATTCATACCAGCACGAGTAAATTGTATTTAATACCTAAATGTTTGATAAAAGAGAAACAGCAACATTTTGATTAATATTTACTAACGGGAGGTATATAAACATGATAATCATACAGCATATGTGTTTCTCTCAAACCATTCATGCAGAACAGGGAATTCTATCGGGTCCATGAGGTCAAACAACTCTTAATTCGACGTTATCAATATGTTTAACATTGGAAACGATTATAATGTGTAACTTAACTATGTCTTATATAACTGAATATTGATGAAGCATGTACTAGTTTTTATTATTACAAAAACAATAATACTCACCATCTTACTATTTTTTTCGCCTTGGTAATATTTTCAGGATTCTTTGATCCAAGTGATTTTTTAAATGCCCTGTACAAAGATACGTTTTTGATAATTCCCCAGCCAAGGTACATCAGTAACAATATAGTACAAACCAACAATCGCAAGGATCCCTCGTCTCCAAACCGGAAACTGAGAGAGTACGCAACATATGCTAGGAACAACAGCAGTAAAATACTGTATGTTATTGTTTTCAATATCTTTTGGTGCTTTAAAATAACAACCCGGATTCCGTAAATTATCTTGTCGATGAATAAAACTTTCTCTGCTATTACTAGACCATCTTCTGTCGGCATTTGGTCTGGATCTTCTAATTCATATGCTTGCGGTATTACAACATCTGATTGGGAGTCGACAGAAGACATTCCTCTTACGTCAGGGTCAAGTTTATTTAAAGGAATGGTGGCTATTGGGATTCCATTGTCTAAACATCTGTGTCTTGACGGATTAAGGTCGACGTTCGTGGTTTTACTGTGGTAATAAATGTGCATTTTAGTGACATAGACAACAGAAATAGCACAGCGTAAACACAACAGGTCCTAATGTGAGTGTAATATTTGTACATAAAAACACTGAACAGAGATCAAAATTATAGGAACCTCATTATGAATCCAGATGGAAATGCATTTTTGTATAACATGCACCACATCAAATCTCCGTAAAATTCATCAAAGCACATATGAGAATAGGTACTGACATTTCATGAATGGTACCGCATCATCACAAAAATATATATCATGAATGTGTTAAGGTATATAGTACGTAAATATTCAAATAAATTATTGTAACCCATAGTTACCCTTTACGTAGATGCTGTATATCCATGCTGACGGTTTGCTGCGGTGTGTCGCTTTCCCATGAACTACCACATCTGACAAACACCATATAACTAGTGGTTTTATCCTATGTTTGGTAGTTTTGATGTAAGACGTGTTTTGCCCTAAAGCAATGCATGTCACTTTAACTACAGTATGTCGTGTCATTGTTGGTTAATTCGTAAATGGAAAAACTCCTCAAATGAAAGCATCGTATTCATCATGATGTGCTGTGTTTTTGTCATAGCTATGTAAATTCTGGGATCAGTGACCTGGAACGATGATGCTATTACATCATATGTCTAAATCAGTAGCCATAAAATATATAAATAAAATGCCCCTAATATATTACTTATGATAGATATATTTACCTGTATGTTTAGGTTGCTGCTCAGCAGTTTAAAACTTTTTTTAAAACGTTTTTCTTTGGACACTTTTTTCCATATAATGTCGAATATATCCTACAGATAAGACAGGAATGTATGTGTTTTTAATGAAAAGTACAATACATGAAAGAGTATATTTTCTCTAAGTATATTATCAAAAATGAAATATGTTTTATTCAAATAAAAGTTTCACTTGAAGTTATTTTTTACCAGATTGTATTTACTAAAATCTTCATCATTTACGTGTATGCATGTTGACATTGTATTCACATATCACACTTTTTCGACACCGTATTGTTAAAATGATATTTTATGCATGCGTGTGTGCTGAAGATGTATTGTGTTCTGTTGGAAGTGGGACCTTGCTTCCAACGGTATCACTTATAGTGCCACCTCACTTGAATACTACAGCACAGATATAGCTACATCCACCATAGACAATTTTATACTATAATTGGGTTTTTGGAGTTATCTTACATAATGAGGTAATGAGTTGTTGCTCACGATGATTTGGGTCACTGTACCCTGTAGTTTTCCATTCCAATCAGCAATTAAGGAAATTGGTATTTTTAGTAAAATTCCGTCCTTTTCATGCATGTCATATCAATAAGTGAAAGTATATCAAAGCATTTTCGAATTCTAGGCTATTATTTCCTGTCGTATTCATACAAGTTCATCAAATTGAATATGCCTAGACAATAACTAGAAACTTCGGCAAGATCACTTCAGTGAGGACCGATAACAAAAACCTAGCTTACACGATCACTTCAGTCAGGACTGGTCACAAAAACCTAACTAACTCGATCACTTCAGTCAGGACTGGTCACAAAAACCTAGCTTACGCGATCACTTCAGTCAGCACTTGTCACAAAAACCCTAACTTACTCGATCACTTCAGTCAGGACTGGTCACAAACAATTGACTTACACGATCACTTCAGTCAGGACTGGTCACAAAAACCTAGTTTACTCGATTTCATTTCAAATCAATTTTATTGTATTCAAAAACACAATTGGATTAGACACAGGCATTGCCTTTAAAAGCCCTTTCCAGAGAAAATACACAATTTCATACATTCATACATTGTATATACATATATATAGAGAGAGAGAGTATTATAGAGAAGATGTAGTATATGTTCGAATTAATAGGAGAATACTAGAACCATTTAATACATGTTCACAGAAAATAATAATTAGAATATCATAGATTTTAACATTTCAATTAATATAGTCTATTCACTTCAGTTATTAATAGCCTAGTGTTTGGTTGGAGGCACTTCAAAGACACTGTCACTATACACAGTGCCATCCTTCCCAATTACACCAGAGTTATTGTTATAAAATAGTTTACTCGATCACTTCAGTAAGGACTGGTCACAAAAACCTATCTTACTCGATCACTTCAGCCAGGACTGGTCACAAAAACCTACCTTACTCGATCACTTCAGTCAGGACTGGTCACAAAAACCTACCTTACTCGATCACTTCAGTCAGGACTGGTCAAAAATACCTACCTTACTGGATCACTTCAGTCAGGATTGGTCACAAAAACCTTGCTTATGACTGGTTATAAAAACCTGATAATTATATGGTAACGTCTGGACTTTCATTTTCTGACAGTTTGCAGTCAACTTGGAATAAAGTTCTGATAAATTGTCTAATAATGTCGGATAAATTGAATTCTCGGATATTGATCACACACATAGTATATGGCATGACATGGACAAAACTGATAATATCATCACAGCTTATCAATGAAAAGCGACGCTGATAGCATTGACTCGTTCTGATACTGTGCAAACTGTATATTTGATAGCATGCGTTAAAGGTGTCTTAAGTCGGAAATATAATTTTCAATCATTAACAATCTTATATTGTCATCTCGTACCTGACGCTGTGCATAAAGACTGATTTATAAATACACAGTGTCACGATGCCCTTAAGTATGTACTTCGTAAAAACGTTACGATTTATTTATTAATTCATTATAGGTCAGGACGTGGTGGCATATACCCAGGAGAGGACTGCGGGAGTACCCACAAACAACTGGAGCTAAGTAGTCTTTAGACACCATTTTGAAAAAAACGTCATATTACATGTGTATATGTTTATTTGTAACACTATTTGAAATATAGTCTGATATAGCCAAACATTGTATCGCCATAAAGGGTTTAATAGTTAAACTTCATTTTGCATTTCTACATGTATTTCGGAATATTTTATACATGGATTGTGATACTTTCGACCCCCGGTATCACGGATGAGTCAGACATGGACGAGATTACCATATGAGGAAATACATGTTTATCTTGTTTGGCCTAGTTTCTACATCGATTTACAAATTGTATTATTTTAATGATTGCTTATTACCTTATTTCTAGTGATTATTTTGTGTCATCAGATATTTAATCTTGCTGGTTAACTTTAGCCTATGTACCAAAAATGTATTCTTCGACGGTTTGCATAAAAATTTGAAATAAACAAAAAAAAGAAAAAGAAAATAGTTAACGCTATAAACGAACATTTAGGCAAATAAGCTATAATTTTGATTAGTGACAGTATTATTTCATGTAAATATGCATTAAATTGATTTTCTAGTTACATTTACGGGGCAAAGCGTAAGGTACCAGCAAGTACGGTTCACTAGCAGTAAACAGTAACGCGAGCTTGCAAAACCTGTTGACTGGTTCTAACATTAACCCAAAACTATAAACTATTGGAGCATTGAGTATGTCCACCCATCTTTAAAATTATCAACCAAAAATGTAATGCAAGCTTCTAATGTTACTGAAATCTAAACGTTCCCTCCATATATTTACACACTTTCTAGTTACAAGACATTAAATATAGTATACAATTGTAGTCTTTTAGCGGTGTTTTCATGGCAATTCAAATTACCTGTAAGGGCAATTCCCATTCAAAATTTAGATGTTATGCATGCTTGCACAATAAATTAGCTGCATATTATGCCGCGTATTCTTGCTTAAAATGTTTAGTTGCTCTAGAAGTAAATACAAATATGCTGCGAGTTTGTGCTGTTTTACTTCTCTTCCTGGAATTTACAAGCTTGTTGCAAGACCATTTATACTCTGTATCCACCATGTCAGCAGACAGTATTAGGAAGTCGTGTTTTCATGCTCTACATTGGGTGTAAAGAATTTGTGATGTGAAGTATTTCCCCGTTTGTATCCGCCATCTGAACCGATAGTCAAACTAACATTTATTATATTATATATAATTGGTTAACTACATAACATGTTCAGTAGGTTCACGTCAGCAAAACTGGTATCTCATGTTTTGCAAATATGTTAACATAATTTGGTGCTAGTTACTCTTATAATGTTCAAAGTTATGTCTCCATTATTTCTTGCAACTTTGGACGGCAATAAAAAAATCTTGTTATGTACATGCATGTTCTTAAATAAATTGCCCCCTATAGAGACCACAAAACAATACGAAGTTCAATCCATATATTTTTAATGAGGAATGGTCAATCATTTCTAGTTCCTGTGAATGTCTTAAACACATGGACGATTACCTGTCACTGTGTTTATAACATCGGTCTTTAAAATAGAATCATAAACATCCTCATTTTTACAAACTACTCTTTAATGATCATAAAATGCATATTTAATAGTAAAATATGTGTGATAAATAGAGCTACGTGGCAAGATATAATTTTATAGATAATATTCTATATATAATATTCTATATATTTTCATTTTCCTTTTTTCTCCTCCAAAATGACCGCTCTGGAATTTTTTTCCCAAATTTAAACAAGTAAATAAAATATATTATGACATGTTTACTCAAATAAAAAGTACACCAATTTTTTAAATAAATTTGTAAATATAACTTAAATGTCACTTAAGTAATAAATAAATATGCATGTAAAAGTTGTAAAAATCGCCGTTGCTTTCGAAGAACCATTACTAAACTACGACAAAAAAGCTGTTTACCAAAGTTTGTCATACATTTCTGCCACAATCTTAATATTATATTTTCAGTTCATAATTTGAATTATACAATATTATTCCATACTGAGTCGCTAACAACAAATACAAGTATCTTTACACAGCATAAGAAAATGTAGAATCGTTCAACTTTCAAAATTTACATGGTATATAGCATATGACAAAACAAACAAAAAAAAAAAAATTCCTGACAATAATCCTTATTTAACACATTTGCAGAAAAATATACTGTACAAAATGCTTTTCTGCTTTTAAAATTTTAAAAAGAGTTTAAGAAACAAGCATTTTTTTTAATTCTGCATATTTTAAAGGAAATTGCAGTAAAAAATGAGTCTCTTTACAAAATGAAGAGACTTCACATCTATGTATGTAAAATGTGCAGAACCGTTAAAACAAATCTGAATGATGCCACAATCCAGAAGGCTCTAGTAGCAAGTATATGCCAAGTTTAAAAGAAATGTTTAATAAATATCCTGATATGTAACCAAACCACTTTATCAGGAATTTACGCAAATATTCCCGAAAAATATCTCAGTTGCTTTTATTGCAACAGAACAGTAACAGAATGTCATGTCTATTGTGTTATCACTAACTTCACAATTCCATATAGCTAAACATTAGGTACAACGTCGTTTTACGTCTCAGCAGGGTGTGTAACGTTGTGGAATTTAGGTTTACTGGAGTAATATTGACAATGTTAATTCACATATAGTGGTATGTAAATACTATAAAGGAAATCACTTAACAAACAGGTCTACAAGTACATTAAATACAACAAATTCATCTGCAAAATTCCCGATTATTGTGAATAGAGTATCTCTATAAAATACATATGTAGGGGATAGATATCAATGCAAATTAAACAATTGGCAGTGTTATTTTTAATCTTAATACAAATGCATCGTGTCATTTAGAAAATATTTTCCAATTCACAATAACACAACATCTAAAACAATCTCCAATTCTAACCCCAACAATATATCCCTATATCAAGCCCTATTCAACTGCGTTGCCCAAACTCCCGAATTCCCACACAACAAACATACTCAAACCCCTTCATAACAACACAGCCCCAACCCCTACATTTATCCTTACAAAGCAAACCCACCCACCCCTACACAACATTCCTACTTAAACCCCAACCCTATCCCTAGAGAAACGATATCCATAGATAACACACCTGATACAACGTACATTGTATTACACAGATATCCTGCATCAGATACCATACCACTTCCCTCACTATGTCCCCATTAAAAATCATATCCCCACATGGAGCTTTATCACTCATATGACATCTAATTTCAAACATACAACTGTCACATCTAACAGACTCGACTCCATCCCAATAAGCCGTCTGTTTAGACGATGAAGACATTTAAAGAATGGGGTATTTGTGAATGGATACTCAAACAACACGTTCACATCTAGTCAGTAAATTCATATGGTGCTGTGGGCTTCAGTTTGCGGGCTTTGATACAGTCGTACACGAACAATTCTCCAACAACAGGTAACTGGAAAAGTAAAAAAGGAAGATAAGTTATCAATATTAATGTATCATAAGTCATTTATATTTATTTTGCTTTTTTAACACCTCTATTAAAACAGAAAAAAAAAGTTCTACGGAGTTCTACATAAACTTATTCATAACCTTCAGGATTGTTCTTCCTTCCTCATATTGATATGTAACTTTGACAATGACTCAAAGAATGCTTCATTCCAAATTAAGTTCACATTTATTCTGCTATTGTCCAGCAGTCACGTTTTCAAAGCCTGTTCCCACAATTTACCCCCATTCTAGCTCACCGAATGGGGGCACTTGATCGTTTATACATGTTTCACAAAAAATTGGGTTAACATCCATCCAGTCTAGACTACCCAAAAGGTTATCGTAAACTGCAGAAGCAATATATGTAAATCGGTGATTTCAAGAAAAGGCTGGATCGAAACTAAAGACAACTATTGAAAATGGAGAGACTGAAAACACCCAGGAACAGACATAAACAGGTTATTCCTCACAGGCAGCACAGAGAAAATCCCTGCAACAGGACACTACCATCAATTTACAATACACGTTCGATCTCTGGAGAGAGGGGGGCAAATAAGAAACTATGATGAAACAAAACAGCAAAATGACAGCAACGGAAAGCAGAAAGAAACTTCTAACTAAAGAATTGCAGTTGGAACAAAGGGCTAAAGTAGAAATATTACAAACAGCAGAATAAAATGAGTAAGTTATACTACAACAATGTTACCTTGGTCGCATAAAATATACAAACATACTAAAATGGGAGGATTGAGAGAGCGTAGGAAAGAGACGACTTTGTCAAAGATCCCTTTACAGTTATTAAAATCGTTTCTAGTCTAAGGAAGATTAGATCAACTGGCATGGTCAAAGGAAGGATTGAAAGGTCATCTCAAAGATATTCATTTTACCAACAGGACAGCACAGCCATGAGGATTGAGAATAGTGCATCATTAAATAACATTTACCAATCTGGAATTGATCAGTATCAGTCCAAAGACCAAGTGGAAACCCATACAAGCTTTACAAGAAAGGTCTACGACTACAAAAGAGACCATGTTTTTAAGCTAATATGTACACAACAGAATAAATGCACTTCCAGTCACCAGGCTGAAAGAAAGCAGAGTGAGTCACTGCTCCATAAAGAGAAAGACTCCAAGACAATAGATCAATTTAGAACTACAGTATAGTATTGCTGAGTGTCTCCGCGATATTTGTCATGCGAATGTCAGCTTATACAGTGGTTAATACCTACGTTTACACTTCAGGTTAGACGAGAGGACCCACAGGTTTGCAGGGTGCGTAGAACAGACATGTGCCATAATCCAACTGATCTCAGAAGCCAAATAAAAAAAGGCAACATGACAGTGGTATGGCTACGTCTCCCACACGTATTGCCTGAAGTAGCCTTGGTACTCATCACAATCCTCAGCACATCTGGGAAATGTCATGAGTTAATTTTGAGGAGCACATCTACGGTTTATATAATTATGGTTTGAATGGCGAAACCAGAAAAATGAACAGTGACATGACGAACTATTTCACTAAAACGTTTCATTATGGGAGCAAATACGGCAGCAGAGAAAGCTGATGACCTATATAATGGTGTCTGACCTGACCTATAAAATGGTGTCTGAGCTCTACCAACCTATTAACAAAAGTGGGGGTGACATGGGCACAAATGCAAATTAATTCTCAATTCACGAAAACATGCTACTACTAATCTTTGGCAGCTTCATTAAGTGGCTGGTTGAATACTTCAAAGACGGACTCAGTGATAACCATAACCACAAGAACACCCAAGGTTATGTGAATCAGTGGATGAAGACAATTCATAAGTCATAACTACAGGGGTCGAACAATTTGTCTACATGGTATGCTACTAAGGATAAAATAACTGCTGCAACTGCATGAAATACTAACGTCAACACTAGCAGGCTTCAGGAAGACAGACAAATTGGTACCTGTAGAAGCTGTTAAAGGTTTCAACTAGCTTCACATTAAAAGGTCCTTTATTTTTATAAAGTTGAGTACTTTAGCCTAATCATATCATGCTTCATATCTAATTTGGTAAAAAATGTATTCTGCCATTCTGGACTAGTTGGCTTTTCAGTAAAACGTTGACAACAGATGAGACACCAAGCTTAGGGCATAAACACATGCTTTTCTGGTAGGTGAGCTAAAAAGATCTTACCCCTTTACGAACTGCCTGCTGCACTTTATTAGTTTTC
Source organism: Mizuhopecten yessoensis (assembly GCF_002113885.1). Classification (NCBI taxonomy): domain Eukaryota; kingdom Metazoa; phylum Mollusca; class Bivalvia; order Pectinida; family Pectinidae; genus Mizuhopecten; species Mizuhopecten yessoensis. The sequence continues at coordinate 253,074 of NW_018405437.1, forward strand.
GTCGTAAATTCATTTGGAGTTGCTACCAGTATACTGAAAACCTTTGGTGTGGCTGTGAAAAAGAAGATCAGTATTAAATAAATAAGATATCAGTTGAAGGTAAAATATTACTTAAATTGTTTTTAGTAATAGGTAGTTAACATGTTACAATGTTAATTACATATTGTTACAGTACAGGAACATAATAGGTCAGGGGCCGCGGTGGCCAAGTGGTTAAGCTAGGCTCCTGACATTCTTCTACCACTAACCCTCCACCACTGGGTCGCGAGTTCGAGGCCTACGTGGGGCAGTCGCCAGATACTGGCCATTGGTCGGTGTTCCTTAACCTGTCATGTCTCAAACAAATATAGGTCTACAATCAAAGTTGACCGGTAATCATTTAATTTACCTAACTATATGTTCTTATTTCAAGATAGTATTTTCGATATTTATACTGAAAAAACATGGCAACCCTCCATCAAAAGTTATGGAATCTGATTCTATTATAATTTAATATTCTTTAAGAAAAGCAATATTTTACACACAATTTCAGACTGTCTGAATTATTTCAATCTGGTTTTACATGCATTTACATGAATAATTATCCTGAGTTTTAAATAAAACCTGTCTCTTCCTTTTTTTATGATGAGATAAACAAGCGAGATCCTTTGTTGTACAGTTAACAGTATGGTTATATAGATATCCATGAGTATATCATAGCAACAACAGAAATTATCTTAAAGGTGAAATATTGTAATAAACTAAGTATGACTACCTGAATAAGCAAACCATCTGGTATATAAGATAATAACCTTACCTTTTTCTGATCCATGCATTTTTACTAGCTCCAGCATTTGGTTTTGTGGTAGTTGAAACATTCCAGAAAACATGATCTGTTCGTGTTTGAAGGTCCTGTAACATGAACATGGTTTTTGAACAATCAGTGAAAAGTGTGCAATCAAAAGCCACGGTGCCTTGTATTATATTTCCATTACCATCATAGTTTCCAAACACGCCTGTCTCCCTTCTTTGTATTTCATGTAATAATATCGCGATTTCACAATAATATAATGGTCAAATTAAAGTACATGAGTCTTATAGGCAAGAATGAATCTCCTCAATATTTTTGCAATCAGCAATTTTTATATTGCATTAAATAATTCATAAATTAATGATTATATCTCTCCATTTTTGGCTTCTGTCTCTCAGTACTAAGGGAACAACACATATTCCATCGGTGCCAAGAATGCTTTATAGCAAATTTCTTAAAATATTATCAACATTTCAAGAAGAACAGGCTCACAGTGTTGGCCAAAGAAATGCTCCAAAAGTTAAAATCTCACCCTTGGAGTAGAATTTTATATCTTTATGTTATTTCCCCTATTTGGCTGCACCCCCTTACCAAATTGAGTCCCTTTGGCCCTAGGATGATTCGAGTCATTTTAGGATAAAATTTTCATTCATTTTATTTGGCCCTGCCCCTCTGCCCTTAGGGATGCCAGACCATCAGTAAATACAATGCTGAGGCTTCATGGCCAGGGAAACTCCACACAAATTAATGCTAAAATACATCTTTTTTGTCCTATTGATTCAATTCTTTGCCCATACATATACAAAATTGAGTCCCTTTGCCTTATGCTCCATAACAAATTTAGTCTGTTGAGTACTTTTTAATTTGTCACGAAATTTTCAAACAAGATTTATATCGGATATGATTGTACTTTCTAGGGAAGACTGATCACACTGGGTAAAAAAAGGTAGAAATTGGGTACATTTGTTGTATATATGTTGTGGTTTCTCTCAGAAAACTGCATCTAAAGTATTATCATTATCTTTCTTATACAGTATGTTATCAAGAAAAAGTAAAGCACTCTCAGACACTTGATATTGTTTAAAAATACAATCCATACAATCAGTAGGTTTTCTTACAACCAGACTTTTTAAAGTTTTAAGGGAAAAGTTGATACGAGATGGACAACAAATGGACGTCATGCCAGAACTGTTTGGGCAGGTGAGCTAACATAATGTGTCAAACTTACTACACAGGCAGGCATGTGAGCTAACATAATGTGTCAAACTTACTACACATGCGGGCAGGTGAGCTAACATAATGTGTCAAACTTCCTACACAGGCGGGCAGGTGAGCTAACATAATGTGTCAATCTTACTACACAGGCAGGCAGGTGAGCTAACATAATGTGTGAAACTTACTACACAGGCAGGCAGGTGAGCTAACATAATGTGTTAAACTTACTACACAGGCAGGCAGGTGAGCTAACATAATGTTTCAAACTTACTACACAGGCGGGCAGGTGAGCTTACATAATGGGTCAAACTTACTACACAGGCGGGCAGGTGAGCTAACATAATGGGTCAAACTTACTACACAGGCGGGCAGGGGAGCTAACATAATGGGTCAAACTTACTACACAGGTGGGCAGGTGAGCTAACATAATGTGTCAAACTTACGACACAGGCGGGCAGGTGAGCTAACATAATGTGTCAACCTTACTACACAGGCGGGCAGGTGAGCTAACATAATGGGTCAAACTTACTACACAGGCGGGCAGGGGAGCTAACATAATGTGGCAAACTTACTACACAGGCGGGCAGGTGAGCTAACATAATGGGTCAAACTTACTACACAGGTGGGCAGGTGAGCTAACATAATGTGTCAAACTTACTCCACAGGCGGGCAGGTGAGCTAACATAATGTGTCAAACTTACTCCACAGGCGGGCAGGTGAGCTAACATAATGTGTCAACCTTACTACACAGGCGGGCAGGTGAGCTAACATAATGTGTCAATCTTACTACACAGGCAGGCAGGTGAGCAAACATAATGTGTCAAACTTACTACACAGGCGGGCAGGGGGGCTAACATAATGTGTCAAACTTACTACACAGGCGGACAGGTGAGCTAACATAATGTGTCAAACTTACTACACAAACTCACTTTGAAGCCTTGGAACTAGCAATAGCACCGTAACCTTCTGCTATCTTCATTGGGTCAAACATGTCAGAGGTACCGCCCTGTAATAAACAAAACAGGTTCTACACCACCAGGAAATATATCAACAGAAATTCCTCTCAGTAAACTATATAAACAGGACATGTGAAACACTGCAACGTACAATTCTTGTAAATCACCAGAGCCCACCAAACACATGTGCACCTTTAATGACTGAAACATTAGCCCTGCTATTTTCTCACTTAACATCAATAAAGCTTATGGCAAAATTTACAAATCCTGACCAGTTTCAGGACCGTTACAATTAAAATTTAATACTTACTGTTACCCCAAATTTATCAGTAGCTAAGGTTACCACAAACATAATACAGATACATGCATGATGACTATAACTAGGGTTACAACATATGAAACACTACAAAAACCTGTCCCAACATCATTTTCTCTATACTTAATTATTGTGATTTATCACAGGCTGAACCATGGAAAGAACTGTTGTTTTGTTCTATACATTGTTTTTATTCTCAAAAAGCTGTAATCACAATAATATCATTACAATCATGACAGTTGATTAAGTACCCTATCTAGCAAGAAAAACACACTCTTAGACACTTGTGTATTGATATATAATTTATACAATGAATAAGTTTCTAACTTTTCTATCAATCCTTCCAAAAGATGCCCAATATCAACTGGAATTCCTTAGACCAAAGATAACTGAAAGTTTATCGAATGGCTAGACAACAATATACTTACAGTAGGTTTGTATGTGAAATTAGTACTGGCATTTTCGTAATGTACAATGTACGATGGAAGGATGTGATTGCCGTTGAATATAACTAACTCCATTTTGTCTGGCGAAGTGTGAGAATCATGTCCCTTCTGGAGGGCGGACCCGTGGATGAGTTTGGTACACTGGAAAACCTTCCCAGGTAGGACCTGACACAGCAGTAGTTTGGTAGCCCCATGGATGTAGCTCATTGAATATGATGGAAACTCACTGAAGTATACACCTTTTCCATAATATCCTGTGTCAGTCTTGTGAGTAAAACCAGTGTCTCCTGTCAAACACATCTTATCAGTAAATCCTATATGAACATCTAGTTTTTCATCTACAACCTTTTTTTCTTTCAAATCCTTTTCTGTTAAAGTCTTTTGAGATAAATGTCACCATATTAAAAATACTCCTGAAGTTAAAAACATTGACAACTTTTCCGATTCAGTTTCCAACAAGCATTTGGTTATAATGTTTTATTTAATGTGCCTTATTAAAGTAGTTTACTAGGTTAAAAAGATGTAGTATTTTTGTTATTCTGTATTAAAATTAAAAACATTACAAAAAGTTACAGAAAGGTGCAGTACCTGGCACTTTGAATCCAGTCTCACAGATAGGTTTAATGTTTTTCATATCTGTCCCATGAAAGGCTAGGACTGGGAAGGACTTGTCTGCCCCTCGATGCTTTTTCAAATCCTCACGGGCAGATCTGAAAGTGAAGGTCAGATTAATACCAATAAGATCTAGTCAATTTCACAGATAATACAGATGATATTGAACGAGGGATGATATATTAAGATATATATCTACTTAATGTGATTTAATGTTTCAAATTAAACTGGTGCCCATAAGACTGCTCTAATATTTTGAATATTCTTCTGTTCAAATGATTTGTCAATTCCTGGCCCATATACAGTATAGTTTATGAACAACTTAGGTTGACCTTTGACCTACAGTGCTTTTTGTGGATACTTACTTGAATTTTTTCACTAAGTTGGGATTAACTGCATAATCTACCTTGCTGACACGATATCTGAAACAGAAAATAATTTATCTTTGGTGAAAAATTGTCAAAAAAAATAATTTATGATTGGACAACTGGGTCAAGTTTATAAGATAAATCTGATTTTACTGGCAACCAATACAATCCATTATGTGAAACAATGCTCTTCTATTTCACATACTGTATAACACGAAATGTTTGTAGATACTTTCCTTCGTGGTTTGAAGCCATTTAGATCATTTCGTGGTACAAACTTTCGTGGATATCCTATATTAACAAACATTTCACACATATATCATTCAAATTTGTTGTGTTCATTTTCGTGGTTCAATAGCAACCAGGAAAACCAAGAATGTTTATCAGTTTTCCTTTCGGTACGGTCGAATGTTGACATACCAATATGCAGTGATACATATCACTTTAATGAATGTTGTGTGAATAGTAATAATAAACTGTTAGCAATAAAACTCACCTCTAGTATTTAGACATTCTGCAATATACTAAGCCTATCTTTTAGTATTTAATTCAACATCATACAAAGACATATAAACGGTAATTGCCTGTTTATGTGCCTGGTGTAAGCATGCATCAGACTTACCCTACACTGGGGCCACTAAGGAGTCGGTAAAACTGAGACTCTGCAAGTCGGAAATGAGTTTGGTCAGCAGACCCTTCCTTGTAGGATCGTTCAGCCTGCAGTGTGAAGTACACAGTCTTTTTCCCTTCCAAGGCTTCCTTCTCTCCCTCCACCAGCAGCAAACCTGTACTGACCTAGGGTCAAGTTAGTATACAGACAAATATATCATTAAGATCAATACAATACATTGCATAACAAATTACTGTTAATCAAATTATATGTACTCCTACAATTATTTCCTGATTTCAAAAACAAAATTTTGAGACAAATAATCAATCCTCCTGTCCCTCCACCAATAGCAAACCTGTACTGACCAACATGTAGGGTCAAGTTTGTATACAGACAAATATATCAGTGGCTATTAAGATCAATACAGTACATTACAATGTTTCCCTGATTTTAAAATTTTGGGACATATAATCAATGATCTCTAAAACACTTGTAGCGATTAACTTTTTTCTTGTTCTTTGTGTATTGGTACATGCTTACAAATTTCATCTGAACAATGTCATCAGGTTATCAGGCAGAAAAGTATGTGATGATAGAAGGACAGCCAGAGCTATCCCAACCAGCACACTTTTTTTCAGGATTATAAAAACAGCTTATCGTATATGGTGTAATATATAACGCTCAGCAGATTATACCTGATCTTGAAGCTTCTGAAGTTTCTTGTCTTTACTTTTCATCTCATCCTGTGTTTCTTTGAGTTCTTTCTGAAGCTTCAGTTTGGCTTCAAATGCCTTCTTGATGAGCTCTTTCCTCTCTGCCTCCGACATCTTTGAGTAACTCTTCACCAGTGACATGCCCCTCTTTAAAATGTCATCTGTCTTCACCTCACCTTTCTTACCCTAGGAAAATAAGAAACAGTATAGATAATATATGTAATCTTTTTCCATGAGGATTCATGGTCAGTCTTGATTGAGGTCAAGAAAAAGTAAATAGCTGTATTCCTCTACATTTATATATTTATAATTACATACAAGAATAAAATAGGCAGGTTCAGGTATAATACTTTTTATTTTATTGCAGTATATTTACTGCATCGATAAAGATCTAAGTAAATCTGATTAAGATATAATAATTGATCCTTTTTTGAAGAATCCAACTAAGCAGTCCACACATGAGTATGTATGGCTAGATGAGGCCCTGACAGTTGTGGCAGTACTAGCGGTAATGATTCACATTATAATAATTTTTAATATTGATCACAACTGATTTAATCATACAAAATTTCCATTTGCATTGTATATCTAAATTTACCCGAACCACCAAGTGAATCAATTCACAATCAGTTTTACTTCATACATTTTGTTTACATACAGAAAAATTATCATTGAAATTGTGCCTTTCGATAAGGGTATCCAGCTTATACTGGCACTGCTGGGAGGGAAAAGGAGTTGGGGTTGGGGGCATACCCCTGTTATCCGAATCACTTAATTACCCTCCAAATGTCCAAAGCTGATCTAATGTCCTTCTGGTCGATCGGCCTCTAAACCATAATACAATGTAGAAAATATACTAAGAAATGAAAAATTTAACCGTATTATTAGTACTGTTACAGAAAAGAGAGTAGTGTGCTTCATTTGGGGATCAAACCATCCCAGTGACCTCCCAGTCCACTGCTCTACTGATAGAGCTAAAGTGGAATATTCCTTTAGTGTGGAGCTGGAAGGCGACTGTAATCCTGTGTACTATTGAAATCTACCACACTACTGCCCCCTTCTTTAAATATGTTCGTCCTCGAACGCCACAACAACCCGGTTGCTAACTCTCTGTCACCACAAGGAGGCCACAGACACCGTTTGTAACAGAGACCGAGTCTAGTGTGTGTTACTGTTTCCACTGTCAGGATCGAACCAGTGACCCCAAGCTTGCCAGTCTGCTGATCTGCTGATTTAGCTTAAGAGAAAGTTCTTGTGGCACGAACCCAAATCTAGAATGCGACCGTTTTTCTATATACAATTAAAATCTGCCAAAGTAGAACATAAATTATATATGTATATGTACTACAAAGCAGATCAAACTGGTCGATTGTTGTCGACTAGGTATCTCAATTGGTAGAGCCTCCGTCTAGGGTTTGGAGGTCCCCGATTCAAACCCTGGTCAGGCTGTTCATAATTCCATCTCCTTTTACATTTGGTGCCTGTGACCAATCCTTGTTTCAAATACTAGGTCAATGCTCCACAAGGGGATACCCTACCCTGGATTGTAATTCCATTTTAGTGATGTCTTCGGGGGTTAGGACTCCCAGGTAGGAATGTAACATAACTGGACTGTGGCGATCATTGGCATGCATTTTACCGCTCCTGTTACATACAAGTGTGTAATTGTTCACAGGATTATGACCGCCTTCTAGCTTCGAGCTAGAGGGAATTTCCCTTCAGGTCAGTGGTAGATAGAGCGTCCGACTAGGAACCTTGCTATGGGTCGCGGGTTCGATCCCTGGTGGAAGCACACTATTTTGTTGACAAGTTGATACATCACCTATAAAGCTTAATTATTTCTTATTAAACTTCTAATTATGTCCTGTGTTTCATCGATCTACTTTCACTTTAAAGCGAGGTTATGTCAAAACTTACTTTCTTTTCATCCTCCGAATCAGAAAGTTCGTCCGTATCACTGTCATCGTCGTTTTTTATCTTCGATACTACTGTTGTAGGATGAGTAAATTCTGCGAAATGTAACAGGTTTTTCCTATAACAAGATGCCCCATATTTACAGAATGGAAGGTTAGACGAGTCGATGGTAGATAACGCATCAGTTCTCGAAGCCGAAACTTTTGATCCACTGCTTCCTGCCACCTCGCCATCATCTTTGGTATCGTGCCTGAAATCTTTTAAATGCTGTGGATGTTTTCGATAGCATCTGGCACCATAAGGACAAACAGGCAAAGTAGAGGCGGTCTTCGCTTTCTTAGCAAGCGAAGCCATCGTTTAGATATGCTATTTTTGCTAAGTAGGCATCTGTGAAATGACGTAAGTCGAGTTCGAGTCACAACATGCAAGCGATGCAGCTTGATACGGTGTCGAATAAGTTAGAATGGAAACATTAAACGCACAAAATAATCCACTAAAATAAAAAAAAAACTCGAAATAAGCAGCCTATGTTATTGTGATAGTTTCGCATTTCATTATAATTAAGTTTGAGATTTACACTAAGAGAGATAACTCGTCGAGTGAGGACAAAGTTGGGAATAAACCATACAATTCAGATAGTTTAGAGTTTATTTTGGTGTCGGTCCTTTTTACTTTGGTGCTGATTACATTATTCATAAATTGGTAATTTCATTTAAATCTAAAGCAAATAGAAACGTAGGTCTCGTATATAAAACCTTCAGTTGAATAAAGAAATGTTTCTCAACCTCTACTGATAAGGTTTATTAATTATATATAAATCTATTTTGTGTCGTACTGAAATAGCCCTTCACCTCATGATGAAGTATATCCCCCTTCTCACATTTCTCTGATAAAACTGTAATATCAGTGGCCGATTTTTTGGGGGCTTATCTGCATTTACAGAGTACAATTTGTGTCATGAACATATTTAAAAGACTTTCATTTAATACCAAGGAAGCATTGAGTGACCACGTCCAAGACTTTTGTTCTGAAGCATTTAAAGCTTAAATGCTAAGCACTTTAAGCATAAGGTTGCTAGGGAAATAATGGAAAAAACTTCATTAGTTACTCATGTTTTGGAGTAATATTTGAATGTGCAGTTAATTTGGGGATATTTGCACTATTGGCGGATAAAAACTGTTAGAATATTGCCGTATGTACAAATGGAAGTTATGAAAATTATTACTAAACTGTATCTCGAAACTAGTATGGAATTGCTTTTATCTAGACGTCACAAGCATAAGTAAACCATTAAGACGCTTTCAGACTAATACTATCCGTACACTTCAGTTTTCACATGATCAAAATGAAATACCTCTTGCAAATCTAAAAGTATCGTACAATAGCCGTACACTAATATTGATATGGCTACAAGATGGACAAGACGATATAGTATCGATGGAGTGTTTCGCTGTAAATCCTTATAGGGGTGCAAATCAATGATAAATTATTCGTGGAAATGCATGTTTGACACCCACATAAACATTTACTTTTAAAGTTGCCTGAGGGACAGGATGTCTACAGCAATAGAGGTCATAAACAAAACTCGTAAAGAGAAGATTTCGAACTCAAGCGAGAAAAATATATTTTCAAATCGGGTCGAAGTTTCCCGGAACAAACTGACTGCATCAGTGATCTATGCTCCGAACAATGCATGCGTTTAAGTCTAGCCTGAATCGCTCTTGGAAAGTTCACCCAAGGAAATTCAACCCTGCATGCTATATAGAGGAAGATAATAACCAGGAGTTCGTACAAGTAGATGTGCCAATAGACGTAGTCTCTGACTAACAGTTCGACGTCGAATATGACGAGTTAACGGCGCTAACCCCTTTTTACCGTAGGAGGAAAGAGAAGTGTCTATAACTTTTACATGCTACTGTTATGTGTGTTAACAAAGGTAAGTAGGGATATTCCACTCTCAGTTCTCTTCCCAACACGACACAGCGTTAGCCTTATTAATTGTTCCTGATCCAGATTATTATTCGAAAATTAGAGCTCAAAAGTTCATGCCCGGTCCCAGTGAGGGCAGCTCGACTGTTTGATACTGTTGGATATACATGTAGACCTATACCTACAGTAGCTAGTGGGCACATGTGCTTCAACAGGGACAGAACGCAGTCTTGTAAGTTGACTTATGAATGTATAATATTTTGTATGTGTGTGTCGAATGTACACGATGTGGAGGGGCCTGTCAACAACATCACTATACGTGTCCTCGACTGTTACATGATATCCGTGTTGATTGCTGTCATTTATAGTCAGTTTCAATTAAGATACATGCATAGTCAGATTTATAGCAGTACATTGTTATTTTGAGAAACAAATTCAATTCAGTTCGCGTTGATACACGTATTTGTAAAGCAGATGTTTGAACATAGGTGTACAGGTGTACATATTACAGTACCACACGTGAGCGGTAACACATGTACACTATCATAGGTACATGTAAACATTGATCATATGATATACACTAATAAATTTAAGTGGTTATAGTAGGAGGCATATTTGGCGAAGATGAAACCCGAGCCTATTCTATTCATTACCGACCCTTTACTTCAAGTTGTTGGGAGTTTTTTCTTCTCCGTATAAAATGAATATTTCTGAATAAGTAGTGAAACTTTTCTAAATATAATTTTCTCAATCGTAACGTTCAATAATTATATTCAGGGGATTTATTGTTGTCACTGCACCTGACCGTCGTGTAGGCCACAGGGGTTCGTTACAAATGTCTGAAATACACATATTATATGGGTATTTATGATGTGACCTACGTATATCAGTATATTATATAGAATATGTGTATATTAAGACGTGTAACGAACCTCTGTGTGACGGCCATACGTATATGTGGTATTTTATTGTATACCTACATGTACATGTATTCCGTCTTTGCGTATTGCAGAGTTTTCTTCTCTTGTGAGCAGGTATTGATTGTTAGGGCATTGGTTTGTGTGAGAAAATACGTCGTTTTCTCAAAAATTGATGACGTTACTCTCACAGACAAATGACGTAACAATTAATACCTGCTCACAAGCGCAGATAACTCTGCAATACGCAAAGACGGAATAGCATATTCTTAAACCCTGAATTCGTTTTATGTGTTCTTCGTTCCTTCCGTAATCGCATTTTATATATTTAGCTATTCTGTATGTGATTATTTATGAGTTACGAACTTGCAATCGTAATTTAACATTATTTCCTCTATCAACAGGCTGTAGTTCAGTATTGACATACTTAATGTGTGTATTTGTTGCTTCATATACTAATTAACAAAAGTAAGGAAGGTGTTGTTAATTTTCTCTTACCTAACAAAATGGGTTGTTTAACTTGTGACACCAGTTATCATTATCTGAACGAGATAAAAGTATGTGAATGTTTTACATTTACAGAGACAGCAGCATGTGTTACACGTACCAGTTCTTTACGAATCTATATGGTCGTAGGTACAGCTGATCGACGTACGGATCCAACCGCTTTTCCTACCAGCTGCAACGTGTTTAGATGCAAGTCTAGGTTGGGAAGGAAAGCAAAACGAAATGATGATAATAATGTAGAATTGTAAACACAAGACATTAAGTATCACAAGGGATACCCTAAAATGACCAATTATGCGGTTGATTTGATATATCGTAATTCATAAAGAGGAACAAAGAAAAGTGGTTATCAAAAGTCGCGATTGTTACCGTGATATAGCACACAATGTGTATGTGCCGAGTGTGTCTGTGGTTTCTATGCAATGGCCGGTGTGGGTTGGAGATTAAGGGTCCAGATCTGACCCCAGACCATTCACCCGAACCTTCCGTCGTCGATCAGGCGGACATTCCTTCTGCGGATGTTCCTTCACCACCAGCCTCTCTAGATCACAAATTGGACGCTGCTGGATTTGTCTCATGACAAAGTTCTACTTTAACGTACAATCTATTATACTTATTTTAATTTTGCACGAAATTTATATTTTTGTAAATGTATATTTTGTATATATGCTGTACAATAAAAAGTTTATTATAATCCATGTCGTATTATTATTGTACATTAATTTCTGCCATTTCATCTTCAAATGTTCGTTCAAAATTCTTTTTTATAATACAATAAATTGCATCATTTATTTTTGTTTCAAAATGTCTTGAAAATACTTTAATAATAAGCATTCTGAAAAATTTAGTTTTGTTTCAAGAACAAACGAGATCATAGCTGTTCCACTAGGGTGCCACACCGGTATATGGACTAATCTTCTTCTGTTTGGATTCTGGAATAGCTATAATCAATGCTGATGCATGTTGTTGGTGTTTTAGGTCCTGCTACATTGTAATTAGTCAGAAATTGGCCGTAATCTTGAATGTATCTTCGATACTCCAGGGGTTATGTCCACTTAAGGGCCTATCACACACTACCGATGGACCTCGCCGGGACTAAACCGGAGCAAAAAATTGACAACGGCCAGAAAATCGGCAGAGCTCCGGTGAGAAAGCACTTGAAAAAAACACCAAAATTGACCGTACCAATACCGTTGAAGTACCGGCTTTCCCGTTACGATACCGTTGTTCTACCGTTGTCCTACCGATGTAAGAGCCGGTGTGCTACCGAATACCACTTTTTTGTCGTTAGTACATCGGCGGCGCATCAGTACTACTTCGGTGGTATTCGGTAGTACTAAGGTACTGTATCACATCGGTATCAGTACGGTACACACTGAGGCCACCGGAGAACCAATCATAAGAGTGGAACACGAGAAAGACCTAGGTGTCCATATAGACAACCAGCTAAAATTCTCAATCAATGCCAACTCAGCTGCATCAAAAGCAAATAGGATGCTGGGCATAGTATTCCGGACCTTTACATACATGAGCCCTGTAATGTTCCTAACTCTATACAAAACGCTGATTAGACCTCATCTGGAATACTCGACAACAGTTACATCACCATTTTTGATCCGCGACAAAATTACAATCGAGAACATCCAAAGAAGAGCGACCAAAAGGATTCCAACTCTTAAAAACGTACCATAAGAAGAACGCCTAAGACAACTCGGACTCCCAACTCTCGAATATAGGAGACATCGAGCTGATGTAATTCAAACCTACAAAATACTAAACAACATGGACATTCTTGACAAGGGCAAACTATTTACTGAAGCTGAAGACAACCGAACCAGGGTACTCCAGGAAACTATTCAAAAGACCATGCAGACTAAACAAATATGGTAATTTCTACAGCAACAGAGGGATAAATCTGTGGAACTCTCTAACAGAGGAGGTAGTAATCTCTCCAACGCTCAACACATTCAAGTCACGGCTCAACAGCCACTGGAAAAATCACCCGACAAAATTCAAGCCATCTTTTTATTAGTTACATATATATTTGCAAGTCTAACCAGTCAAAAGTGTACAATGTAACAAATTGACTTTAAAAATCACATGTTTTAACCATCATATTTTAAAAGGAGAGGAATCAACAGTGGGAGCTGAATACTCCAACCCTACCAGATAAAGAAATGAACCTGTAACTGTAAATAACTATATATATAGCAACCAGAAGTCTAATTAGTACGAGTGTGTACAGCATACATTAGAAGAAAGGACCATCATACATCACCACAAGCTACTAGTTAGCTTACAACGATGTCATCTGAGCCGCGAAACTGAGCGAAACCGACGATCTATTACGGGGCGTTACCGGTTCTTTACCGACATTTAACGAAGCCATACCGAAGTACTGCCATTATAGTCCCGTTGCTAAAGTTTTCGCCGATGCTCTGGCGATATACTACCGTTCGTAATGATGTGATACCGTTGCGCTGTCGTACTAGTACCGATCCCGGAAATCGCCAAATTTGTGCTCCGGTATAGCTCCGACGACCAAAATCGGCTAGGTGTGACAGGCCCTTAACGTATACCAGATCTTAACCATTGGCTAGCAAAGACGTCACGGTTTACATGAAACACTAATTTACATATGAATTACTTGTTGTTGCCAATGGTTGTACCTTGACAATGAGTGTTTTATGACTTCATTAGTCTGTTGTCTAGTATTCCGTCTTTGCGTATTGCATAGGTATCTTCTCTTGTGAGCAGGTATTGATTGTTGCGGCATTGGTTTGTGTGAGTACGTCATCATTTTTTGAGAAAACGACGTAATTTTCTCACACAAACCAATGACGTAACAATCAATACATGCTCCCAAGAGAAGATAACTCTGCAATACGCAAAGACGGAATATGGTTGAGGTATTTACATGTCGTGTTAGCAATGTGCTGAACCAATTTTCATATTTTAGGCGCCAAAAACAGGTTAAACGGACTTGGTTTAAGTTTTTGGCAAGTTGTTTTGTGCAATGTTGGATCAGCACCATCAATAGGATGTTGTCTATTATAAGTGGAGGTATTGATATGGAGTGTAAGCAATGTGCTGAACCATATTTTCATATTTTAAATGGCATTTGTTTCTTTTGGATAAAAATAATAATACATATTACTATGAACATACAATGATACATGAGTAGAGGGAGGGAGTATATACTGGTATTCTTGGATAAAAAAAAGAACCAAATGAGGATACTATTACTATCAATATGGTCTAGTAGTACTGTAGTACAAACCAGTCAACTAACATGTGATGCGTCATATCAGTGTAGTGTGAATGTGGATCATTCTAAAACAGGGCACACATAAGTACAAGGATGAATGATTTTGCCCAGCAACAGATTCAAGTATATTATAAAAAAAACAACAGTTACAGGTACATTTTGTATGTATTAAAATGGGTAATGTTATGATTCAAAAATTACACTAAACATGTTTTGAATTAAGGATCACAGAATTTTTCTTATCATACCGGACTGTTAGTGTTTAAACTGCGCTCCATTGGATAGAATGTCTGCGTGAACTGTCATAATACCAGTCATCCTACCGATCTAATTCCATGTCAATCTGAAGAAACGTCCTTCTTTACCGTGATCACACATAGAAAAACCTGAGAGATCATTTAGTTTCTCATTAAGTGGTTATATAGAATGCACTGTCTACTTTTCAAATCTGGAGTCAGAATGAAATTATTTTTTCAATGTGTTTTGTGTCATTTGTCTATTTTTACGGTAGATGTGCTTGCCGTATTATCTAGTCGTTTAAAATGTAATATGTGTAAGTCTTTTGTATATGCGTAGTGTATTTATTTGTTTGTCAGATTACATCTTATACTATTTTAAACAAATTATAGACATATTTATAATGTATTTACATTGTATTTGGTGCATTGCAGAAGGAAGATAACTGCCATCAAATTATACAAATGTTATAATGTCATATGAGTGATAACCTGGCACCAACTATTCTTCCATTGAAATGAAAGGACCATTATAATTTTCATTTAACGTGTGAACTTCGTCAGTTAAATTGTGGTCGGAATATTTTAATGGTATAACACAAATAAAAGATTTCTTTCTTGTCTATAAAAAAAAACTTGTAATAATACGAGTATGCAGGTATTTCAGAGAAAATAATCTATCTGTCACCTCACATTTAAGCTCTGTAAAGGAGTTCATCTCTGCCTGAATACTCTGATGTTGCATGTTATGTATTCATATTTTCATAAACTCTATGTTACTTGGTTGATTTCTTATCTGTACTGTGTATGTTTAGTTTCATTGCTGACTGTCCATGTTTAGTTTTACCCAAGGGACCAATCTGATTAAAACCAGATATTTGGTTCCACTCCCGATACTCTATGCTTTGACTGAAACGTAGAGTATCGGGAGTGGAATCAAAGATCTGGTTTTAATCAGATTGCCAAGTGACCTGATTGTTGATCAATTAAAGTATAACACATTGACTATTCGGTCTCCAATATGTTATGAGTAATTACACGTGCATGATACATATTGTAATTGCATTAAATATTAATTCAAACCTGAGATACAAGGTGTGTTTTCATTTTGAATAATACCTACTGACGTTCCCTAACAACATAAACAAATTAAAAATACAAAAACAAAAAAAAACACGAAACCCTGTTTTTCACCATGTACAGATAAGAGTGTCCTTGAAAACAGGCCTGGCTGTTGAGACATGTTTTTATTTAAATAATTGATAACATTTATCGGTCGTCGGAGTTTTATGTAATACTGAACTTACACACTATACCACAAGTTGGAGCTTGTCATCGTGCGTACGTGAATATTGCCACTACGTCGTACATTACACAAAATGGTACGGTGACGTATTAAGATCAAATTATGAGGGAATAATTAGTTATCTATCATAGGCCAACATCTTAACTTTGCAAGAAGAATGTAAGAGCAGTTTTCACGATTGGTTCGGTCAGATAATTAAACGGATAGCTACAAAACAATGTAGCAAATACGTTTTAATTAAAAAGCGAACAAACCTACGATAAGTCCATATCGGAGGTATTACGGAATGTTGTTCTTTGTCCTCCATTTGTTTTTCAAGATTCCTCCCCAGCAGCTTCGAGATGTTAACATATATATATATTACAATCAAAATATAAATTGAAGATTTGTTTGATAATTGGCACACAGATATATGAAATTTTCGCATAAAAGGCTAACCCGCCAAAGAAAGGCAGACGATTAATTACTTGTTCTTAGTTGTTCCGTTCGAAATAAGTACAGTACAGCAAATTTTAGTGTCACTAGGTATCGCAGACCCGTCATGTCGCCGACACCCTTCCTGTTCCCAACCCCAGTATCACACAGTGCACTGATTACGTAACCTGTTATTTTTATTTACATTCAACCCTTTCACCCCTATTTAGCTTAAGAACACTTTACCGTGCGTTGATCTTGATCAGTCCATTATGGTCTACAGTGGTGATATGTTTAACCATCCTTGTCCAACACGCACAATGTGCATGCATGCACGTATACCAGTTTGTAACCTAATTTTTGTACATATTGTTTTATTCAATGTACATTTTATCATCTTCTCTATTTACCATACATTAACAAACTATGAAACAGCTGATTTTCCGATCGACAACTTGATTAAAAAAAAATATGGAACAAAACATTCGCTGTGCTACTACACGCTGTAGTGGTTTAAAGAGAGTGATCTGATACTGTTGTGTTACAGTATTAGTCGTGCGCCTGGAAACCATTCAGGCTCATTTTTCACTCTTCTAATGCAATTGAGTTGACATTCTTTGCAGCTTGATAGTAAAATTTACCATCTAAATATAGCAATGCGTGAATATAAAATGGAGGTAATCTATAATCATTAGTCTTTCAGGTAACTAATACCTGTTTGTTCCTCAGTTTGACAATGATATATTGATGGTGAGTTGCTTTTAAATAAAAAAGAAAAGGTCGTTTGCTACACGTTCTCCTTCATATATTGGTCTTCTTTTTCTGGGTGTATGCTGTGGTTTTTGTTTTTGCATTACACATTAAACAGCTTGTCCACACGTTTGAATTTCGGAGGCTCCAAACGGGTTAGGGTAATATCAAAATTGCATAAAGGCACATTTTCATATAAAAACCAATGTAAACAGCCTTTATATCTACATAAAATACACCAAGAAACCCTGACCCAGCGCAATTTTCGAAGTGCGACAAACAGTTACGTAAGGTAATTACAAATGTAAAAGAGAATCAATTATTACCTTATACAATGAACATGTCGATACATATGTTTACGCTGAAATTGGCAGAACAAAAAAATTGCCAACAAGTAAAAATAAAATTGGTTCAGTTTGGTTTGGTCAATTGAGTAAAAAGTTCATTTATGGACTTGCTTCCCTCTGTGTAACATGTGCGTGTTAATTGGACGGTATCATATGTTGGTGTATTTCCCTCCTTGTGATAGCCAGAATATAATGACTTGCTTTCCTCTGTGTAACATGTGCGTGTTAATTGGGCGGTATCATATGTTGGTGTATTTCCCTCCTTGTGATAGCCAGGATATAATGACTTGCTTCCCTCTGTGTAACATGTGCGTGTTAATTGGGCAGTATCATATGTTGGTGTGTTTCCCTCCTTGTGATAGCCAGGATATAATGACTTGCTTCCCTCTGTGTAACATGTGCGTGTTAATTGGACGGTATCATATGTTGGTGTATATCTCCCTCCTTGTGATAGCCACGATATAATGACTTAGTTCCCTCTGTGTAACATGTGCGTGTTAATTGGACGGTATCATATGTTGGTGTATTTCCCTCCTTGTGATAGCCAGGATATAATGACTTTCTTCCCTCTGTGTAACATGTGCGTGTTAATTGGACGGTATCATATGTTGGGGTATATCTCCCTCCTTGTGATAGCCACGATATAATGACTTAGTTCCCTCTGTGTAACATGTGCGTGTTAATTGGGCGGTATCATATGTTGGTGTATTTCCCTCCTTGTGATAACAAGGATATAATGACTTGCTTCCCTCTGTGTAACATGTGCGTTGTAATTGGGCGGTATCATATGTTGGTGTTTTTATTCCCTCCTTGTGATAGCCAGGATATAATGACTTACGTCCCTCTGTGTAACATGTGCGTGTTAATTGGGCGGTATCATATGTTGGTGTGTTTCCCTCCTTGTGATAGCCACGATATAATGACTTGCTTCCCTCTGTGTAACATGTGCGTGTTAATTGGGCGGTATCATCTGTTGGTGTATTTCCCTCCTTGTGATAGACAGGATATAATGACTTGCTTCCCTCTGTGTAACATGTACGTGTTAATTGGGCGGTATCATATGCTGGTGTGTTTCCCTCCTTGTGATAGCCACGATATAATGACTTGCTTCCCTCTGTGTATCATGTGCGTGTTAATTGGGCGGTATCATCTGTTGGTGTATTTCCCTCCTTGTGATAACAAGGATATAATGACTTGCTTCCCTCTGCGTAACATGTGCGTGTTAATTGGGCGGTGTCATATGTTGGTGTGTTTCCCTCCTTGTGATAGCCAGGATATAATGACTTGCTTCCCTCTGTGTAACATGTGCGTGTTAACTGGGCGGTATCATATGTTGATGTATTTCCCTCTTTGTGATAGCCAGAATGTAATGCCGACTTTAGAGTGCTTCCTCACAAAACAAGGTATTCAACCCAGTCACGTTATGGGAAAATCACTTTTCTACCCTAAAGGACATTGTACACATATGAAATATTTTTAATAGAAAGAGTATTGAACTAATGGCATCTCCATCTCTTTCATTAAGAATCTGGTTCAATCCAATTCACTGTTGTTTAAAAATCGTCTTCGACCACTTTCGATTAGCCCGGCATATCCTTCGACTCGAAGACTAGAAGAAATTATGAGGTCGTCGAGAAGGAAGTTAAAGTGTAAATAAAGAAAGTGCAGGCAAACGAATTTCTATAAAATAGTAATCCATATCTTATTTAATCATAATTATGGAGAAAATATCACGGCTACTTCGCTGTATTTTTACAATTTTTACCCAACTGTTTTCGTTGTGTTCGTCGTATTTTAGTTATAACCCTAAACACCCTTTGAGCCATGGGGGCCCCAAAACCACCGTATTTGTTCCCGCACTTAATAAAAAATAACTAAAAATAAGAATTGTGGTGCGAAATAACAACTCGAATGATGTTTTCATCGACTGATACAAAAGGCTACCGTATGGTACACGTTCTGTGATGACCTCACTCTTTGAAATCAAAGCGTTCTGATGATGTAATCATTTTGATACGTTATCAGGAGTACATTGGCTCATTGAAATCCGTCCTTGGATTAGCGCGCACAATCAGCAACCATTTTTTATTTTTCGTAAATATTGATAAACTTTATCGGTCGTCTGAGAAACTCTTTAGATAACAAACTTGAAAACAGGTTGCAATGTACTTAACATCCCTGCTTACACAACTATTTGTGTGATTTTTTTTATATAACAAGATAACTGTATACGTGAATTCCATGTGAATGTTTAACGTGCATCACCCAAGATCCGGGGTAGTGGACTCTGCGATACTATTTCTTGTTCCCCGAGGTTTGTCGTAACATGGATGGCGACTTGTATTGATTTTGAGTAGTGACGCGGTTCATGACACGCACACTTTGTACACGTTTATGATTTTGAAATTACCCAGTACTCATCTGTATTTTAAATTCATAAAGTTAAGGGGTTAATTACTAATGTATAAAGGTGTCGTAACGTGTGTATCTTTCATTCAATCTTGATAGACTGGTAATTCATTAGTGTGCTTTACTGATTAAAAGAAATATTATAATAATGTAGTTGATTTCTATGGAGATAAAATGGTGCTGCATTTCATTACAATATATTCAGGATTAAGAGTACGCATGAATGCATAACAAAGCATAGGTTGCGAACTATGTGTGCACGAGATATTGAAAGAAGTAATATTTATTTCTTACAAAGTTCCTTATCAGCGGCAAAATTAAAATAAAAACAATAAGCTAGGTATTACCAAATAGTAAATTTAGATATGCATACCTGTTTTTCTGTGCACGTCGCTTTTAAATGTATAGTAGTAACCCGACTTAGTTAATTGATGATTTTAAACACGTGTAGGTGTTAGAACGACAGATATCAATGGACTTACCATGCTATTCAGGATATAAAGTAATATATAGACGACCAGTATACCAGTCCTTGTTTACATAAAGTTTTATATATTATAAAATATAATTACATACGTCCCGTTTTTGTATATCCGACATTCCTTTTGGACATGAGCTAGGCAGAAAAGGAATCCAGAAGATTGATGCAAACGGACCAAAACACTATCTTTCCTGGGGGCGTAATGGTATCACATTATGAACGGAAATTGATAAAACGTTTAAAAGTAATGATTCATGCAACCAATTCGAGATTTACAAAGGGTGTAAAATTACATTTTGTGTATAGATTAATGATATGTGGTGAATTATCGTAACAAAGATTGACTTTCGGTCAAAACATTAGCCGTTTATAAAATGTTGTTGAGGTGAAAATGTGAAAAACAGTTTTAAAATAACACTTTTTTGGTAACATAATCTTTATTTCTTACCCTGTTTAAAAAACAATTCACTCAAAATATAAAGCAAATCTAATAAGTGTTCTGTTTGAACATTATAAAAGGTCACAGTTAAACTTATCTGATAATACTACTTTCCATATATGACATGCACTTGCTAAATGCTAAAGCGATATCGACTATAGTGATAACGTCCTGCTACTTTATAACAAGGACGGCAGTGTCTAAAGCTATTTAGTCACATACAGTATACTATGTACTATAAAAATCATTTAAAATTCCCTAGGCAAAAACAGTTAAATCTTTATTAAAAGAAAGCACGCGTGTTACTTGGAACAAAAGCATATAGTCCTAACATGATGGCGATTCATCTTGCAGATTGATAAAGCGGAATATATCAGACAGAGTAAATCGTTCTGTTTGTTCTTGTCTCTTATGCCTTGATACATGTGAAGTTGCAAGCCAAAGGACTTCCGATATGGCGTTTGTCCTTAACTTGCCAGCCAGAACTGGTTAAAAACTTTTCTTTGTTTTCGGTTCCCCAACCTACGCCGTATCCAGCTCCACCTTCTATCGCCATACTGCGTGGGAGACATGATACGGAACTAAGGGCGTATCCCACTCCTGCCACGTAACTATCACCGACGTTATCCCTATGGTTACTGTGTACTTCCGGGTCCGTGATGGATGCGTCACCTCCGTCCTTCAAGACGCGATTAACCTCCTTCATGACACTAACATGATCAGCCAGATCATGAAGAAGGTCATACAAGATCACCCAGTCAAACTTGCCTTTCCAGTCTGCGGGTAAAGATGTCGCGTCCTCTTTTAGAAACTTCACGTTTTTGATGCCTTCCGCTTTGGCGGCTGCAATGGCTTTGGTTGTTGCAACTTCGCTGTAGTCAACACCGTATATTTCTGCGTCTGGAAAATGCCTGCGTAACGCTCTAGTTAAACATCCTGCTCCGGATCCTAGATCAAGAATGGTGACCATCGACTCTAAATGTACAATGAAATTTGACGTTAGAGATTTTACATTGATCAAGATCTTGCTTGCGTGATATATTCATGTGATGTTTTTCATACCACTACACATACAAGTATACCCCAGAATAGTACTATGCGCACATATAAGATTTATACAGTACCGTTGTTTGTTTGACATTGATAAAGGTTTTCTCTATTCGGTTTCAAAATATGCATTGCCTTGCATGTACAACAGAACATTACTTGCAAATGAGGAGGTTATACAATTATGTAATAGACCCTTACTTGTGAGGGTATCAAGACAACGGCAGAACCTTACTTCTGTGAGTGTACATGTAAAGCATTACATATAAGCAATAACATGTGAACAACATGACATTTTGCTCCAGACAATATCACAAGGAATACCATGTTGAAGAGGAAAATATCGTAACATTAGAGTTTGAGTCCACGGGTGAGTAGTAATAAAGACTAGCGTTTTCTCTGGGCGGAGTCAACAAGATTAATGATAATATGTCAAAACAAAGAAATGTGATAAAATCCTACTCTAGTGGCAATACATTTAAAAATTCTCCGCTGTACGGGAGAAAGATAGACTCATTATTCGCGAGAATACAATGTCATATAAACTCCTCACTTTGCAAGAGCATTAAGCGTATTTCTCTTTTATGAAGTCCAAACGACAAAAAGTGTCTTTGGAATATATACGGCATTTTGCAAGAATTTTACGATGAACTTGTCAATTTCTGTTTGATCAATGCAATTTGATGAAAAAGTGCTATAAGCCGGACTAAATGTAATTCGATACATCCTTATTATGCTTGAAATTAATTCAAATTGGTCGGGAGCCAATATCTCTAGAGCAAAATTAATAAAATATCAATTATGAGTTGTTATAATGCGATAAAACCTTACTTGTGAGTTTCTTGGCTGGCTCCAGGAGCTGGGTCACAACAGTGTCTGTATCTGACATCCTGTCGTCAGTGACGTCAAAGACCTCGTCTGGCTCATCACCAAGGGGGTAACCTAGGAGTGATTTCTAAGTATCAATTAACTTGATATTATGCCGCTAGGTGCGGGTTTGACTCAGGATCTCGAATTGTATCGATGTTGTTTATGTTATGGCAACCCTTGTTTAAAGTATCACTTTTCTCTTTTGTATGCATTGTTATAGGTTTGTACATGAAAAAATAGTAAAATAAAGTTCGGTTTGAGAAATTCATTAGGAAAGTTACCCTTACCCCTATAAACTAAAACTGTCTTTGTCAGTTCTATGGTATATTTTCCTGGATATTAATATTATTAGAAAATAGAAACTTATATTCAGTAGAAGAGACTAATGCCATATGTTCCTTATATACATAGTAGCATCTGGGCGTTTTAAAAGGTTCGTCTAGGTAGTTGCTACACTAACCTCGAGGTCCATCCTTTCTGAAGCATTTCTTTGCTTTAGCAGTCAAAGTACCAATGACAGGAAAAAGGAAGGCAAACTCAATTCCCTGAAGTCCCGGTTTGAGTGACGTAGGGATGAAGTATTTGTCGGAGGTATCTATTGATACGATCCTGGTGGCGACCATACAGCCCAGCCACTCCTGGACATACCTACAAAGGGAGGTAATTACATTTAATACATCACTAATTAGACTGTGCAGACTAGCCACTGCCGGACATACTTGCAAACGGAGGTAATTACACGTTAATTATCACTAGTCAGGCCGTACGTTAGTCTAGCCATTCCTGCACATATTTACAAAGGGAGATAACCACTCGTTTTACATCAATATTCGGATCGTACAGCCCAGCTACTTAATCTTGAGGTTCGTTTTTTTCTCCTAAATTATATATTCCATTCGGTGGCGAATTAAGTATGTCCTTAAAGGGATAGCAAGATGCCCAACAGGTCTCAACGCTCACATGAATTTCATTGATTTAGAGTCAATAACTACAACTTGTTTTGAAAAATTCCTGCAACTGAAAGGCGAGGATGGCTATGTTGGATTTTCAGATTAGCACAAAATGCAAGGACACTTCTTTGGAAGCAACGAGTCAGGAATTAACACAATTTAAAGAAGCTAAATAAGTGCTATACAATATGTACAAACTGATCTAGTTTCTTAACTAACAGATATTGTCTATATGTATTGCACGATCAGTAAACACAATATGTCTTTAATACAGCACAAACAGTTAGACAAGAGGCCAATGGGACTTGACGGTCACCTGTTATTTAAATAAACATGTATGTTATTTGTTGTTGTGATGTATAAAATAGAATTAAAAGCGCCATACGATCTTCCCATCTATGAAGAGGATTTGATTCCACCATTTTGTCCACGCCCCTAAGACCCCGGAGGTGCACCTTACGATCTTCTCATCTGTCCCCGCCCCTAAGACCCCGGAGGTGAGTCAGTTATCAATGTTTATATCTCACTGCAATAACAGGATGGTAATTCCAAACAATTTTAAATTATTTTCCACTGAAAGAAATCAAAATATAAACTATAATAAACTTTAGATAGAATGGATGACACGGGGGAAACGAAAATCACAATTTTGATACAGCACCTTATGACAGTGACGGGTATTTGATTCCAGCATATCGGGGTCTGAAGAAGACTGTTTAGGTTTTAGCCAATCGGACCACTTTTTGCCACGCTCCTCAGGCCCCTTGGGGTTAGATCCAAATAATTCATAAATTTGGTTTGGCTTTGATAAGATAGCCTTTCTGCAAAGTTTAATCGAAATTGGTTCAGTTGTTTTGAGAAGCCAAAAATGTAAATAGTTTACGCACGACGCACGAGCACGGACGAAGACGGTTGGCAATAGCTCTCATGAACAATCATGTGAGCTAACTATAGGAAAGATGGTCAGGATAGTTTGTTCCACTCCTTCAGTACAAAGCGTAATCTTACCACTGTATCCTTTAATTGTTCGGTCACAATAACTGTTTAGTTGAACAACAAGCAGAGCCAGCGATAAATGTTGTTGATAAGGGTTCTTATGATTTTCGGTATCCAACACAATGCGACAAGTCCGTATTTTTAGATTTGATAGGTACATGTACTGGGACAGAATAAAATACAAAAGTATGATAAGCTTTCATTTCCTCATTCGAATATTTACAAATGTATTGGTGGGATTTCCTTGATAACTATACAAGCCTTTTCTCTTTGTAAGGAGGAAATGCAATAGTCTTTTTCAAAAAAGGATCAGGTTTGTCGCTGAAGTTTGTCAGTCACCACAAGTCCTTGCTTATCATGCAGATCGTTTAGAGTAGTTTGGAAATCGTGGTATTGAATACAGACTTTTGTTTTGTTTTCATTTTGGATTTCAAGCTGATGATTCGCTTTTTGTATTGAGTGACCTCGTATATTAGCCGGCTCTGAAAATGTATCAACTTCGGCATGTCTGTGCCCAAAGTTTAGCACAGCCTTCGTCAGAATCTGCCCATGAATTCCCCAATTGGTGATAGGAGTCTCTCTTTGTATCCTTCGTGATTGTTAACCTAGCTTTACAGTAAAGGTAATATTAAGATCTGCAGTGACTACATGTCCAGCATGACCAAAGTAAAAATATAGAGTAAGATCCTGTCGAAGGGGGCGTTGTCCTGAGGCCATCTAATTTCAGCTCGTAAAGCGTTGGTCTGTAGTTATGTAGAAAATGTAGCAGCTATATGCTCAGCAAGACATACTTGGGGTACATCGATAATTGAGTAACAGTGGTGTGTTATCTATGACGGATTTTATGAAAATCAAGGTAAGGGAGGTCGTATTAAAAAAAAAAAAAAAAAGTGACCGAAGAATGTCAAAAATTGTTGATAAATATTGACCGTATGGTCACTTTGTATGTTTAGGGCTTATTAAACACCACTCGCATTAAACATCTCTAACACAATAGAGCAGACACATGCTTACCTCTCCTTCAGATTGCAGGCGTCTGCTAACTGCTGTGAAGACACGGGTTTGTCAAGTTTTTTCAACTCATCAAAAAGGCCAAGATCTCTACCTATTGTGAGCGAGGAGGTGATGTAACTCCCAGCGATGAAGTTCGATATATTTTGAGAATATTCTTTCAAATCCATTTTGCTATTTCAGCTTTGAAACGCCTTCCTAGACCTTTAACAACAGTTGACGAGAAGGCCCTTCCGATCGGTTTGTCCCGGGCGCGAATGAAATCAAATGGTTATCTGCATTTATATATATCTGTAGAATTGAGCTACGAAAGCCGCCCAGTGCTATATCTGAGCACTATATCGTGTCACTGCATTTTGAAATAGCACAAGTCACCTACCTAGCAACCTTTCCTTGTCCTATGTCTCAATTTCGATATGACGATTATTTGAAAACTTGTATTGCTGCATTTTATTTTCAAAGTCAGAGTAGATTAATATGATCAACCCTCTAGAGGACAGACATTATACAGTTGACTCGTGTATAGCATTATAACGATTTCTTTATTGGGCTGTTAGGATTAGGATGTTATTAACTTTAAGAGGATCATCATTATAAAAATCTAATATATAATTATCATCCAAAACCCCTCTTCAATCCAAGATGGCGGCTTACATACACAAATGGTAATTAGTGAACCATCATTATGACAAACCCTTCCCGCGGGAAACGACGACGCCGAGTACCGCATTTTCTGACGCGGGAAACGACGGTGCCGGGTACCGCAGTTTCTGACGCGGGAAACGACGGTGCCGGGTACCGCATTTTCTGACGCGGGAAACGATGGTGCCGGGTACCGCAGTTTCTGACGCGGGAAACGACGGTGCCGGGTACCGCAGTTTCTGACGCGGGAAACGACGGTGCCGGGTACCGCAGTTTCTGACGCGGGAAACGACGGTGCCGGGTACCGCAGTTTCTGACGCGGGAAACGACGGTGCCGGGTACCGCAGTTTCTGACGCGGGAAACGACGGTGCCGGGTACCGCAGTTTCTGACGCGGGAAACGACGGTGCCGGGTACCGCAGTTTCTGACGCGGGAAACGACGGTGCCGGGTACCGCAGTTTCTGACGCGGGAAACGACGGTGCCGGGTACCGCAGTTTCTGACGCGGGAAACGACG